>NW_016690232.1:3537470-3566273 GCF_001604755.1 Lepidothrix coronata
CCTTGCCCTTCTCAGAGACCGGCACCTTGCCCTTCTCAGAGACCGGCACCTTGTCCTTCTTAGAGACTGGCACCATGTCCTTCTTGGAGGCCTGAAAGCTCCTGTCGTCCTCATAGACCCGAAAGCTCCTCATCACTTTCCAGATGCAGAACCTGTGTGAGAAATACCAGAGACAGCAAACCTCCAAGCAGATATCTGAGCTCCTGGGGAGTGTCTCATCTGCATTTTTTGAGCAGGTCAGAGTGACAGGTGGCTGGAGGAAAAAGGCTGGAATCCACAGAGCCTCCTCCACCTTGAGAGACAGGGAACAGGTAGGTACCTTTTCCAGAAGTACATCAGGATGGGGACAATGGTGGCCTTGGCCTTGTGGTAGATGGCACGGGTCAGTGGCCCCTTGGAAGATAAACGCCAGATCAATTCTCTCTCTTTTTCAGAGATGTTCACCTGGGCACAGAAGAGACCAAAGCAGTTTGCAGCACGCCTGATGGGCCCTGGAGGCAGGTTTCTCTCCCTGACCCCCCCTTGCATTTCAGCAGTCTCTAAGAACAGAGACCCCAGTTACATCCTGGCTGACTGCCCCAGCCACACGGGCAGGATCCCGCCTGGATTTCTGTGGAAAGCATTGTGCTGTGCTGTCCAAGAGGGACATAGGCAGAGCTGTGGCTACTGCAAGGGGAGAGGATGGATGCAATGGGGAGGGCATGATGGTGACGACCTCTGGAGAGTGAAGGGACTGGGGGGTGGTGTGCAGCACTCATCCTGGTGCTTCAGCTCCGGCATTTCTCCAGCAGGTAAGGGATCCCTCCATTTCCCTGTCCACGTTCTTGTTCTCAATCTATCTGGGTCAAGTGCTAGTGTGGGTCTGGTACTGGATCACTTCCCACCCCTTGCAGCCCATGTGGAAGTCCCAAGCTCCAGAGCATGCCCTGAAGCCTCACAGCATGCCTTGCTGGAGCAGATCCAGACCTCTGCCTGGTTCCTCTTTCCCCACAACCCTTCCCAGCTGCAATGCCATGGTCTTGAGCAATGAGCAGCCTTCAGCCTTCCTGGGCAGGTTCCAGGCTCTCACCCGCAGCTTCGGGGGCATATCAGAGTCTAGGAAGAGCTTGTTGATGACAGCAACTTTCTTTTTAAGAAAAGCAATTTTCCTTTCTGACACTATGTTGCAGGCTGCCAGAGCTTCCACTGCATCAGCCAGCCGAGAAAACCTGCAAAGGCATGTGGGGTCCTGCTCTGAGACAAATGCTGTTAACTGCTGGGCTAGACAGCCATGCTCTTGCTTAATTTAGTGTTTGCTAGGCCAGAAAAAGCAATCCACAAGGTGTGGAACAGAGAAACAGGAGGTATGAAAAGCTACTTCCCTCTTCTACCACCCTCAACATCATAGCATTCACCTGGGGGAGGTGATGTTTCCTTTTTTTGGGAAAAGAGGAAGTTGAAAGCCTGTGGGGGTGTATTGGCTGCCGGGCTAGGGTATGTTGGCCATGGATTGCTCCTACAGGTTTGTTGGGGAACTGGACAAAGTCAAGGGAGAAATGCCACCACAACTGGCACATCAAGAAAGGTGTAGGCAAAATGTTAGATTGCTTGGGACTATCAAACCACAAATACTTCTAGGATACCCAAACAGGAACCCTGAGCCAGGGGATGATTTCATGTTGAAACAGGGGCTTTGGAGGTCTCCATCAGAGATGGGTACTACCTGTAAGATGGGTCTGGACCAGAGCCAAGGGAGACTGATGCCAAGGCCAGGTTGGATGGGGCTCTGAGCAACCTTGTTTAGTGGAAGGTGTCCCTGCCCATGGCAGGGGAGTTGGAACGAGATGATCTTCAAGGTCCCTTCTAACCCAAACATTCTACGATTCTGTGGTGGTACCTGACCACCTGGTGGAAAGGGAACTTACTTGTCCATCTCCAGGTAAAAGTGGAGGTCGTCCACGAGGAAGTTGACGACAATGACCTCTTTGTCAAATATGCAGCGTTTCACCAGCACCACGTTTTCCAGGCGGGCTTTGCCCTTGCGGGAGGTACTCGCGGGCCTCTTGCTCTGCTTTGAGCTCACAGGCAAGTCTGAGAGAGGAGAAGAGCTGTTGTGTCCTGCTCCTGGGTGTGAGGAAAGTGGCCACCTGGTGCTGAGCTATACCCTGCTTCTTCACTTCGCCTGTGCTTCCTTTGCCTTTGTGCAGTTAATTTGCTGAGGGTCTTTCTACCTATGTGGACTACAGCTTTTGTGCAGCCAGGCTTTCCAGGGAATCCAGACCATCTGGTGTGCAGCCTTCCCTCTAGCTTGATAACCATCCACTCTCCTCTTTGCACCCACAGAGTGTTTATGTTCATTGTTTCCCCCAGGAACGGCCACAGTACATTATATCTAAAGCCTGCTGGTCTGTGTAGCTGTTACCCTGGTTCTGACAGAGGCCACAAGCAGATAACAAGGGAGAAGGAAAGGTAAAAAAAATCTGTGCTACTTTCCCCAAGGACAAAATTCTCTTGATCTAAATGGGATTTCTGTGTGTTGAGCAATTTCTGTGGTTTTCTTTTCTAACTGCTTTTCCAGCCTCTTCTCAAACCTGCATGTAAACCTTCAAGATCTACCCCCTTTGGCAAAACACCGTAGGTCAGTTCCCTGTTGCCCAGAAAACAATTTCTTCCTGTCTCACCTTAGCTCCATTTAGTGTTTCCTGTTTTTTTTGTGGAAGGGATGCAAACCTGCATATACAATATTGTTTGAGACAGATGCAACAGCATAATGGGGCGCCTACATCAGAAAGCCAGATATTGCATCAAAGTGTGTGTGTGCACCTTTTCTGTGCAAAACTCTCTACATCTAAGTGTTCACAGCAACATCTGGCATCCTGAGATACCCGATTTTATGGCTCTTTATATAACTCCAGCAGAGAAAACTGAGTCATGGGGGTGGGGGATAAGCCACAGGTTTCCTCCAATTACTTCTCTACCTAAATTCGGGACTGTCTTGGGGAGGGAGGAGAAGGAGTGGCAGGAGTCTAGACATACTTTCCCTCTGGTTTCTTCGTTCCCAACAGAGAAAGTTCTCAAACTCCACACGGCGTTCGTCATTTTCCATCTCCCTCTGGAACTTGCAGAAGCTCCTGACGAGTTCACGAATGGCATCCCAGGCCCACTGCTGTGGAGACACAGCACAGCTGGCATGAGCCAGGGAGCTGCAGCATTAAGGTTGCTCCTGGACAGAGCCCTCCTGTTTGGACCTGAGCTGGAGCAGCAGAGCCCAGCCTTGGCAATGGGATTTGTGATCCATCTATCCATCATCTCTGCTTTCCAGCATTTCTCGGTTTCACTAGTGGCCACAGGTGATAGGGTGAATTGCTTGGCCACTCCTAACCAAATTTGGTGAAGTCTGCATGGAGTAGGACTCCAGAGCCTGTAGGAGGGAGTCTTTACCTGTCACCTTTTTGCAACTCTCCAAGTTTGACCCCCCCACCCCTTTTATGTGACACCACTTGGCCCACAGCATCTCCTCTCTTTCTTGCTTGGAAAATGCCCCCAGCTGGCCAGCAGACAGGGTCCTTCCTTACCATCCTCTCTTCCTCGAGGTTCTCTTCCTCGAGGTTTTCTGCCTCAAGGTTCTCTGTCTCGAGGTTCTCTGTCTCGAGGTTCTCTCCTTTGAGTTTCCGTGTTTTGATGTTCTGTGCCTCACGCCGGACAGTGGTGGTTCTCTGCACACGACGCCTGGACTTCGGCTTTTTGCTCAAGGCAAGCAGCTCCTGCAGCTGCTCCTCCTCCTGCTCCTCCTGCTGCCGGTCCTGCTGCTGCTGCTTAACCCTGCCAGACGGGAGAGCAGAGAGACAGAACATCAAGGGCAGCCGGATGCATAAGGCACTGGTTTGGTGGAATGGTGGCTAAGGCAGGGAGCAGCCGATAGGGATAGCCCTGGGGTTGGGGTCCCACTGGATTTCTGTTCCTAAGGAGGTTGGACAATGGTGCAGGGTGCTAGATCCCCTCCCCTCCCCTGGGCTCTATTCTTGGATGTAGCAGCCTTGAGAGTGTCTGTCCTGCTTATCTGCAGTGTTTCCTCCTCCAGTCCAGCACCCTGCAAGCCGAGAGGTGATTTGGTAGTTGTGCTAGGTTGAGAGTCTGGATGGAATTTCGATGCACTAGCTGATAGTTCATAGGGAAATGCATTTTTAGCAGTTGCTGTCTGGCCCCTTGGAGTGGGATGGATTTGGAAAGGGTGCATTTGCAGAACCACTGGGCTTGAGGAACCAGCTCGACTCAGGCGCTCACCACCGTTTTTCCATTTGCTTTAAATCCCAGAGTGGAGATGTGAGGGCTCGTGGCTGGAGTATTCCCAGGAGGTGACACGAATACAGAGATTTATATGTGGCTACAGGGTGATTTTAAGTGATTTTTCTAGGAATCTGAGCATTGCCCAGGTGGCTTTTCAGGGATTGATGGAGGATGAAGTGCATGAGACATACACAAGATGTGAGGAGTAAATCTGAACTGTGGGGGTGTTAATATTTCTCCTTTCCCTGGTAACTCTGCAGTTCAGACCCACAGGCCACCCATCTGAGAGGGCTAAATGACAAAACAGGGAGCAATGGCACTACTGGAAAACACTAGGGAAAATATGCTTCCTGAAAGAGTGGAAGTAATAAAAAACTAGCAAAGCCCTGTGCTGCAAAGTGCCTGACCTGTGTCTTTTAGCTCGCTTCTTTACTGCAGCAGTGGGGAGCTTCATCGCTCCAACACTCCCCTCGGGTCCAGCAGCTGTGGGGACAGAACAGGGATGGCCTCTTCCTCAGGTGACAGCCAGAGCCTGCTCCCAGCTGTCCTCAGGGTGAAGGACCTGGAGCTCCCATGCTGGTGTCTGAGTGGTGAGTCTGGCTCAGGAGACACTGGATACTGTGGGGACTCTTCACCTCTCATAGTTTGACCTCCTTGGCATCTGCTTCTGAGAAGTCTCCCCACTCCCACCCTCTCTGGCTGGATTAATGCCCCAAAACACACGACTGTCAAGGGTCGATAGGCCTTTCTCTCCTTCTGGAGATGTTCTACCAGGTGATGGGATGCAAGCAGGGAAGACTCCCGCTTGTCCAGTCCCCTCACAGCATTTTGGAGCACCTGCCAGGATGTGATGGCAGAGCCCACCCTGCTTTTTGTCTGTTTGGACTGGACTCACCAAGTAATGCACTTAGGAGATGCACAAGCTCATCATCCTTGCTTGGGCTATCCACAGCCAGCTCCTCTGACATCATCTTCTGGAAGTCTGCATCAGAGAGAGAAGAGGGGACAGATCCCATGTCAGTTACTTTTGTCATGACAAAGCTGAGGTATGACACCAGTACCACCAGCAAGGCCAGCCCCAGCATCCTCAGGAGAAGGTCAGGATGTGAAAGTGGGGTGGCAGTAGCTATTGCTGGGTTTGGATTTCAGTCACTTTGCTGCAGCCTCCATTTGATCTGGTGACCCAGAGCAGGGGATGCGGCATTTGGTGCCTCTGGTACTGGTAGGAGGGAATCTGGCCCACAGATTGCTGCCAAAGCTTGGATTACAGCTGAAGGCTCCCAGATACCCTGTCCCAACCCACTCCACGATATCCATGGCCCGTCTAGGGGCATTGGTCACTGCAGGTGCATAAAATATGCTTTACCAGATTGAGCCAAAACGAGCCAACAGAAATTCAGAGCCTCTTCTTACCTGGGCTGCACAGGAGAAGTTCCATCTCTGCCTGAGTGGAGCCCCCTTTCCGGAGGTCCCGAGAAGCAAGTAATTGCCAGTACTCGGAGGAGACACCTTCCAAGTTCCTTGTGCCATGCAAGGTCTGGCACAGCTTCAAGGTCTGGTTTATCCTCTGGGACAGGAGGAAACATTCACTCCTGTCAGCAGTGTGGCCTTGCATCTCAGGCACTGCGACATCACCACCTGGAGACTATGGCGAGAAGAGGGCAGGGTGATTGCACAGAGCATGTTCCACATCTCCCACTCTGTGCCCACGTGGTTTACTGTGCCTTAGAGTACAGAGCTACCCGATTTGGATCTCTGCTTCAGCTTTAAACGGTCTAGAAGAAACCTACATGAGCACAAAGCTCAGCATAGACCTTAAACTACCTAAGCAGCTGCTTAAATCTGGCTCACATCTGCCTCCAGCTGGGAGGTACTGGGGGCAGGCAGCAGGTTCCCCCAAGGAGTCCAGACAAGGGCTTGCAACTCCAAGTCCAAGTCCACACAGGAGGGCTGAAAACAGCCCTGAAGGTGTCCCCAGCAGGCTGGTAACCTCCTGTGCCATTTTGTTGGCTGCTGTCCCTGAGGCTGGCTCTGGCTGGTGCCCTGGGAGTGCCTCCCTCATTCCCCTGAAGACCCTCCTGCAGGTTTTGTCTTTCCCCACAGGCAAACAGTTTGCATGACTCGCCAAGCAGCAGGCTCAGAGTAGCTGGTTTCTGGCTGAGATACACACTGCTGAGAGCAAGCACCAAAAATAATCCTGCTAAGCCCCCAGCAGTTCCCCTGACACCAGTGCAGCGAGACCCAGGAGGAGTTTGGCTCGGGGGATGGTGCCCGTGGAGAGCAGGGCCTCCACGCCTGCTGACGTGCTAATTGCACTCCCAGACCAGGTCTGTCCTCCGAGGCTAATTTCCTTGACAAGAGATGCTTAAAATCCTGGGCAGCTAATTAACTTCCAACCAAGAGTACTTAATGCCTTTTCCAAAATGCTCAGCTCTCACTGACTGAAACTGTGAGCCAGGTCTTTGAGGACACCAGCCCCGAGAGCCTCTCCTTAACACTTCCAGAATCAGCTGCCGATTAGAGAGTTCATTTTGGGGAAAACAGTTGGTTTGAAAAACACCATCTGCAGTGACAAAACTGCCTGCACAGGTCATGCAGGCACCCAAGCAGGTGGGATGCTTGGGGGGTTCTGTCTGCAAGGTTTCTGGGTGTAAGGTTAGCATTTGGGGTAGGTATTAGAGGGATTTCCTCTGCTAGGAGGAATAATAGTCTGGGAAGAGTGCTTGTGTGACTCTGATTTCCTAAATCATCCCTTTACACAGCGGGAAAAAAAAATGTGGAAAACTTGAGGGTGGTTGAATCATAGGCTAAAAGTCTTTCATACCCTCTCTCTTCCCCCCTGTGCTGGCCCAGGCCCGTGTGTCTGCACATGAGTTACATTAACAGCAGTAACTGCTGTGGGCAAGGGAAAAAGGAGGGGGAATTAATTCCCAGAAGTGCTGGTTTCACCCCTGCCTACCCTGAAAGACTGTGATTACGTTTCTCCCTGCTTTTAGGCTGGGTCACAGCCTGTCTCAGGGGAGCTCTTGCAGAGTGTGCCTGCAGTGCTGCTGACTTACGGGATGCTGTGGTGGAAGAGCTGAGGATCACTGCTCCAGGCAGCTGGAGCAGAGCAGGATCTGCTGCATCATCCCAAGGTGGCGTTGGCTCAGGTCATTGTGGGATGATGGACCACAGCAGTTAATGCTGGGCTTCTCCTTCTTCTCTCTCTCTCCCACCTTTTCCATCCCCACTGGTGCCTGCACACCCCACAAGGATGACTGTGTGCCCTGTGCATCCCCCTTACCATAAACTGGAGGAACGTCCTATCATCAGCAGCCAGAAATTCCTCATAGAAGCAGCAGAGCACCTAAGGAGAAGCAAAGGTGGGTTGTCCTCAATCAGTGTTCCAGCAGCAATCACCAGCCCCCAGCCCCACGGTACCCTAAGGTCACAGTGGTGGTGCCATGGGTGGATTACACCTCGCTGTAATGTCTGCCAGGAACTGTACACCCAGGCTGGTCCACTGGGCTGCTCAGGGGCTGCCCAGAAGGGCTTGGGTTCTAAATATGTTTTACCTGTGTTGTGCTAGAATCAGTGACTCAGAAGTGAAAGGATGGCCACTACCCTGTCATTCCCTGGCCCTTGGAATGTGCATCTAACAGCCAGGGTTACCAGAGACATTCAGTGACTGCTCACCTCTGCTCTGCTGCCCAACAAACCAGTGAGGATGCTCCTCTCCAGTGGCCTGGTGCATCTTGGTCACTGGTTCCAGTGCAAGATGACTTGTGACTAAGTTTTTCCCTTCCTAATCTCTTTTCCTCTTAATTTTTCGAATACCTCTTCTCACTGCAGGGATGACAATGCCAGCTGTACCCCCCAGCCTGACCACTGCCAGCACCCCTTTGTACCTTGCAAATCTCCTTCTGGGCTCTGAATATCCAGGGGGAGAATTCTCCAAATATCAGATGGTTCCACAAACCCGTGAGAGTCCTGGTCTCCAAGGGAAGCTTCTCAATGTTGTCCTCCTCCAGGTAGGACTTGCATATCTTATCCCCGGTCAAATGACGGAGGAAGAAGTTGTTTTCTCTGCTGGAGTCCAGCACCACGGGCAGAAATTCCTCCAGGTCGTGCCACAGGTCCAGGAGATGAGTCTCCATGGGCCGGTCCTGGTGCTTCAAGAAGTCTCTGAAGGGTTGTCCGGCACAGGTGTCAGCACTAAGGGCCCAGGGAAGGAAACTCAAGGTCTTGGCCGATCCTTTCAGGGAGGGCAGCTGGACAAGAGGTGCAGAGGAAGGCAGGTTAGAGAGGATTTTTTCCTCACAGAGGTCTTCCAGATGACTGATCTGCTCTGCACTAGGTCTTCTGGGAGGAGTTACTCCCCCTTTGCCATTAAAGGCAGCATTTGCAGGATGCTCTGACTGCTGAGGAATTGATCCCAAAGCATCTTTATCCAGATGCGGTTCCCTTGTGCTCCTAGCTGACCCTGGCTGCCTTTCTGGTTTCACCCGAAAACGGGGCATCTTCATTTCTTGGGTGCCTCTTCTCTCCTTGACCAGAGCCCAGATCTTTGTTTTGGCCTTCTGGCCACAGTAGGGCCCTGACAAGCGCTGGCTCCTTTTGATATGCATCGTGGGGGGGGTCTCCAAAAAGCCTGAGGGCTCCTGCCAGTCAGCCTGTAATAAACGCTCCTGATATTCCTGCAGCAAAGGCTGGCATGATTCCTCTTCTTCTATTCCCATCTTGCAATGGCTGAAGAATTTAGGGAGCCAGTAACTCTGAATCGTAAAGAGGACCTGCTCCTGCATCTTTCTTAGGATGTCTCTTCTATTGCTGATGGACTGGATGTGCTTGGCTTTTGGCAGTGATCCTGAAACAGATGTGGGGAATTACAGTGGGGAGATGGCTCCATGTAGACTGTTCCCCAGCCAAATAAAGCGGGTGATGGTATCTCATCTCCCTGGGAGCATCCAGGAAAAACCACCTCCCTGGAAAGGCACTGCTCATCCCCAGCTCTGATGTTTCTTACCAGCGATGGTCGTGCAGAGGGTGATGACACTGGAACCTTCACGCAGGTGAGAGGCTTTCAGCCTGTGGATCAAGGACAGGTAGAGGTCCCTCTGACTCGTATCTGACTCATCCAGACCCAGGAGCCTTTCGGTGGTGAGCCAGAAGTCGGTCAATTCTTCCCCTGTGGATCAGCCAAGGGTTGGGAGTTGGAGGGACTCCCTGAAAGCCCCAAGGATGGATGGAGCAGTTTATAATTTTTAAAAAAAAGAGAAGGGAAGAACTCCTGGATGAACTGAGGGAACAGGGTAGACAGGAGCCAGGGTTATGCATCTCCCTCACAGCTCTGCTGCTGGCTCACCTTCCAAAGCTCTCACAGTGTCTCCTGTCCCACTGGTGCTTATCCATGCCCCCAGCTCTGTGCCAGTGTCCCAGTGGGCAGGTGACCCACGGCTGGCTGAGAAGGGGCTGTGGAGCATCCCATGCCCACCTGCTGTTCCTTGGACAAAGGCTCGGAAGTGCCGCATGCCCTGGCTCCCGCTGATGCACTTCTCCAGCAGCCACTGGTCAGCGCTTTGCCAGTTCAGGAGTTCTGCTGTTGGAGAGATTGCAGAGCATGGCATCAAGGGCTGCATGCAGGAGCGATCCCAAGAAAGTCCCTCAGCCCCCAATGGCACCCCCATTGGAACCCTCCTGCAGGAGGAGCCAGAAGAACAGCAAATCACCCTGAACTGGGAGTTTCAAACAGGCTGTGGGATGCACATGTGGTGTGTGCCAGGACAACCTGCTCCTGTCCAGGACAGTCTGTCCAGCTATGGTGCCTCCTCCCCTTCCAAACATCCATCTTTTTTGCTTGAGTTTCGTGCTTGCCCTTAACTTCCTCCAGCTTTGAATTTCAACCTGACCGGAGCAACAGCAGCGATATATTCAAGAAAAGCCTTATTAAATTGCTTATTTTTTTGAAAAGAGAATCTGCTTTCCTGCTGCCATAGCTTTCTTTCCAGTGGCAAAAGACTTGGCTGGACTGAGATGGCTCATTTTAGGGGTAAAGTGAGCACAATTCAGACTTCTTGCTGCTAAGAGAGACCACGGCCTGTTGTCCCAGAGCACCCTGCACAGCAGCAAACCTGACACTTCAGCACCTCAGTTTCCCACGCCCCAGGATGCCCTCCATCCCTGCTCCAGCCATGGACTCCATGGTAAACACTGCTAAGCAGCTACTTCAGTTCAACTCCACAGCGAGCCTGTATTAACCCGGGTGGCGGAGTAAAGCCCTGCGCATCCCATGGAAACCCCGGGATCTGCTGCATCCCTAAAAATGGGGCGTGCAACGCCTTTTTAACCCGGAGCAGAGGCACGACCCACTGGGCAGGCACCAGGCAGTGACAGCCCTGGAGGGAGGAAGCCCAGCGGCGGCGGCGAAGCCGATCCGATTTCCTCCGTGCCGCGATGACTCACCTGCTTCCCCCGACCGAATGAAACCCAGGAGCTTCTGGCAGAGGACGAGGTGGAGGCACAGGCTGGATTTGCAGAAGTGAGGCAGCCGGTGCTTTTCCAACCAAGCCAGTAAAGCCGTGGGGCTGGGATCCTGCGTTGCAAGCCCCGTGCCCGGGGAGAGGATTAGCTGTGAGCAAGGAGCCGTCTCCTGCCTGGGGATTAGGGTGAGTAACGGGTCCCTGCTACAGGGGGAGGAGGTGGGGAAGGCACCCTGTTGCTATACGGCGATGAAAGCCATCCTGGTGCTGGAGGAGAAGGGGGATACTCGAGTTACAGCCCCTGCTTGTGTCCCCACGAGCTTTGCCTACAGACCTGGGAGCCCCGGGGCTGCGGGGCTGCCTCCGAGGCTGCCTCTCCTCGCAGCCTGCCTGCCTCCCCAGAGCCCAGGCGGGGAGGCATGGCAGCTTCCCGGCAGCTGTGGGAGCAGCAGGTTCCCTTTTGCTTGCGGGATCTGAGCGCTGCCGTGGTTGTGGGGAAGGGGGATGCCCGTGGGAAGGGCGAAGTCAGCTTGGTGATCAACAGGGTTTCACTCCTGTTGAATTCAGGAGGACAAGGGGCTGATATTTATGTCCTCCTTCTTTGCCACCCCATATGCTCTCCTTAACTCCAGCTTTCGCTGTTTACCGAGAGCTGGATGGACCCCAGAAGCTGCAGCAGGACTTTAAATGGCTTGTGCTCCTCCCAGGGCTTAAAAGCAAAATGACGCCCGGGTTTGAAATAATCCCCCAGCTGCACGAACAGGAGAGACAGAGAGGGGCCCTGGCAATGAGAAAACAGGTCCTTCCCTCCCCTGCCCTGTGACCTTTCTCCCTCCTCCTCACCCTCCTCGCAAGGGGCATGTTCTCACCAGGTGGCTCGACAGCTCTGGCCAGAGGTCCCACTGGCCCGTGCCACTGATGTAAATGGGTGTCTGGCCAAAAACCTGTGTCAAAATGAAAGTGGAGAGCTGAAAGAGATGGAGGGTGGCAGGGGCGACCAGAGCCCAGCTGTTCTAGTTAGTTCCCACCGCAAAGAAGGGCATCCAATTCCCTGTTAGACCTCTGTCTCCCAAGTTGAGATCCTCAGTTTTCCCTCATTTTCCAGCCTGAGTGTGGTGCATTCCCAATTCTCCCAGGGTCTCTTAACACCACAGAGTCTGAGTTCACCTGAAGAGAGCTCAGAAAGGTCCCGGGCTTTATGGTGCAGAGTGGACTTACGGGAAGATTCAGAAACGTGTTGAAAAAGTCAACAAAAACATCATCTCTCAGCAGAAGCCCCATGTCCGTGGAGGCTATGGCCGCTAGAGGGGGAGAAGAGAAAGTTATCTGGGCTTTGTGTTGCCACACAAGGTGAGCCAAAGGAGGAGTTTTGAGAGGGACAGCTTTAGGGGTATGTGGTACAACTTGAACTGTGCACACGCAGGAGGATTTGGACAGTCCATGAAATCTGGGTCCCGGTGCACCCACGTGCCCTGGGATGTGTGGCACAGGCTGTTTGGAAAGCACCAGGTTCAGCGGCATGCAGGAGCTGGGAAGTTTGAATGCCAGCTTCCTAAATAGCAAAGGTACACAGTCCATAGAGGCTGGGCACAAATGTGCTGGCATCCGTAGGGCAGGAGAAGGGACATGCCGTGACTGGAGGGGACAAGCTGTGCTCCTCTGCCTTATCCACATATAACCCTGCTATCATGGAGGGGAACTGTGTGCTGTGCTCTGGTGCTGCTGCTCCAGCCCCACTGCCTTGGTGCCCTCTTGCTCTGGTTCTTGGAACAAATTCTGCCAAATTAGCAAGCACCACCAGACTGGGGACGGGTTGTGACTCTGGACAGGGTGTCAGTCACTGCAGCCCCCACTCCATCCACCCAAGACATCAAAGCAAGTGTCAGTTAGTGCCAAACACCTCGCACTATCCTGTGAAGTTTTATTCGTGTCTGAAAGATCTGGATGCAAGGGGGTGGGCTGGCACAAAATGTCCACTTTTGTGAAGGCACAGCTGTGTTACAGGGAGGGCTCTTATTTCAGAAGCCCAATACTGCTTTTTCCCCCCACTGTCCTCTCTGGGGAGCGTTTAGAGGGCTGAAGCCTCCAGCAAATCCTCCAGTAACTCACCAGTGGTCATCATCCTGCTGTGTTCCGGGGGTGTGTTCCAAACTGCCGTGCTGATTGTGACACCCTTGTCCTGGCACCTTCTTGGTGGAGCTGCAGGGCTCTTGGGAACCCCAGGGCTTTCAGCATCTCCCTCTTGGTTGTGCTCCCAGGCCTGCTTAGCCTGGTGAGGAAAAGACTGAGTGAGGATCTTATCAATGCCTGTATGTGCCTGAAGGATGTCAAGAGGATGGAGCCAGGCTCTTCTCAGTGGTGCTGAGCAGTAGGGTGAGTAAAAATTGGAACAGAGGAAGTCCCACCTGAATGTTAGGAAAACCTTCTTTACTGTGATGGTGACTGAGCGCTGGAACAGGTTGTCCAGAGAGGTTAGGGAGTCTCCCTCAATATCTCCCTCAATATCTGGAGATATTCAAGAACCATCTAGACTCAATCCTGAGTACTGTGCTCTAGAGGATCCTGTTTGAGCAGAGAGGTTGGACGAGAAGACTTCTGGTGGTCCCTTCTGTGATTTCTGTGTTTATCCATTCTGTGATTCTTTGAAATGTCACTTTTTTAATGGCCAGCCCTGAAAACACACCTGGGCAGTCCTGAAATGAAACCTTTTCCCTCTCTCTGCTTGGGCAAACTTCTTGCCTTCAAACCAGGTCCCTGTCAGCACCTTGGTGCTGTGTGTGGTTGCTGTCAGCACATCTGCTTAGGTCATGATGAAATTTCATAGGAGACTCCACTATGCCTGCCCTGGACAGACCAAGTTGTCTTGCTTCATCAGGTCTGGGACTGAGGCCCAACCTTGGAGATCCTCCAGCGGGAAGAAGGGAAAGAAAGAAAGAAGGAACTCCTCTTAGAGCAGCAGTGACCAGTTTCCCTTCCAGGAGGAGGAATCTGCTCCCCAGGTGTGTATTTGATCTTGCTGTCTGTAATGCCATGGTGTCAGGCCTGGCAGGGCTGCCACTGCCCTCCAGGTTTTGGGCATTGTCGTGCCTGGGGTCTCTGATGTGCCCTGTAGCAGAAGTCTGTTGGTCTGTGGCTCTGCACTGTCAGTGGGAGTGGGAAGGGTTCTGTTCCTGTGGAGTGTGTGGAGCAGAGTTTTTGTGGCCTCTCCTGCACTGTGGGATAGACTCTGCCAACATTACATCCCTAGAACGTCCTGAGCTTTCTTGCTCTGGCCACTGACAAAACACAGTTGTGTTATGTTGAGCATCATGTCCCATTCTGTCGCTGTGGCTGCAGTCCCTGTTACTGTCACCTCCATGCACGTAAGGGTGTGCAGCATCCCTGGAATCGCCTCTGTGCAGAGGAGGGTACCTGCGGTGGGCACAGGCAGCGCTGGGGCCGGACAGTGTCCCACAGTGTCCCCAGGAGCGGGGCCACCTCACGAGGTGGCGCTGTCAAATCAGGAATGTGGAGCTGTTCGCAGCAGGAACAGGGCTCTGCTTCTCAGCATCGGGCTTGTGACTCCACAGTGGCAGTTAGTACAGGGACAACTCCAAATTAATTGTGGGGCTGGTGCTGGGCACTCCAGGGGGACAGTCCTGGGCCCCTGGCACCGGCACACTCTGTCACCCCAAGCAGGGGACCTCGTTTCCTTGTGCATGGCTGGGCTGCCCTGTGTGAGGAGGACAACTGGTACTGTAACAAGCCAGGAGGGACACAACAGAGATTTGTGAAAGCGTGTCAGAGATCACACCTGAACTGCCCATGCACACACATGTGCCCTGGGAGGGTCACGTCCTGTCACGCTGCATTAGTTCACAGAATCATAGAATGATTTGGGTTGGAAGGATCTGTAAAGATCATCTCGTTTCACCCACCCAGCCTGGCCTTGAACACTTCCAGGGATGGGGCAGCCACAGCTTCTCTGGGCAAACTGTTCCAGTGCCTCACAACCCTCAGACTGAAGAATTTCTTCCTCAGATCTAATCTAACCCTTCGGTGTTTGAAGCCATTCCCCCTTGTCTTGTCACTCCACGGTTGAAACTGTTGCGTTGAACAGCAGTGGGTGGTTGTGCTTGTCCCTGTGGTGCTCCTGGGATGCACGTCATCCTGGTGACAATGAGGAGATGTTGCCCTTTGGGTGATGCTTTCTTTTTGGGGTGTGTGGACTTGTGCTCTGCTGCAGGATGGCTTGGCAGTGCCTGTTCTGTGCCAGCTGTGGGGGTGGCTCTGGGATGGGGCCAAGCACAGCCCCTTGGGATGCACACTCACTTTCCTTTGGTCACAGCCTGGGCACATTGGCTGGTCACTATGCCAAAAACCAAACTGATATGGGGAGGGAGCAGCCATGGGCCACAAAACATCTGCTTGTCCTAGTGGTGCCAGGCAGAGCTATGGGAAGGAGTAGCTCTGATCATGAATTCAAAAGGATTTGTGCTGTTAAGCCCGAGAGATAAGAGGAGAGGTTAGGGAGGAGCTGGAGTGGTGGCTGCCTCACACATGAAAAACTCGTAAGTCCTCAGGGAAAGGTTGAAACAATTAAAAAAAATATATTTTCCACTTGGCAACTGACCAGTTGGCCAGTGAGATCCTCAGAGGCTGGTGTAGCTCCTTGGGTGCTCATCTGGCTCTGGACTGACCTCAGTGGGACTGTGATGGCTTCTGCCAGGAAAGGACCAAGGATTGTGAACAAAAACAGGCCAACATGGTTACTGTGGGAGGGTGCAAGGCCATTTCCATGGGATTTCTCCCCAAGAGGAGACCCCAAGAGATCTGGCAGGATGTATGTAGCTCTGTTCAGCCTGGCTGTGGCTTCCTGGGATTTGCTCAGGGCGTGCGCGGGCACATCTGCCCTGTTCATCTCCTCGCAAAAGGAGCTCACGCGAGCTGTGTGGCTATTTAGAAAAAAAAACCAAAAAAGGGCAAAAAGAGGCTTAAAAAAAAATAGGTGGACACATGAGCACAGCCCAGATTTAGAAAGGGGCTTGGAGAGGAGCACAGAGTGGTCGGACTCCATACAAAGATAAGGGCAGGGTTGCAACACCAAGGACATCAGGAGCTCTGCCCAAACCCGAATTATCCATGTCCTCTGTCCTGGTGTGGTAAGCAGCCCACCCTTGGCAGACCTAAGGCCGCCAGTGGCAGAGGCTCACGTTCCTGGGGCAGCAGAGGGGATGGGGCTGGGTTTTTTATCCTTGCCCAACATCAGCTGTCACAGCTTCCTGTGGTGGCAAAGTCCAAGGCTGCCTGACCGGGGGGTCAGCATCACCACCCGCAGTCATTGGCCACTCACAGCCTCCCCCAGCAGCCCAGCCTGTCCCTTCTGGTGCCACAGGGAGGGTGGGAGCTGTTTCCCTGCCAGCTGTGGTCAGTACCCAACCCTGAACACCTTGGCATTAGGTGATGGCCTAGAGCCCTGGTAATCTGGGAAACTCCAGCCTGAGTGCACAAACCTGCTCTTCCTCTAGCATAAGTACTATATCCCCAGAGTGAGATTTTGGAGGGAGATTTGGGATTTTTTTTTGCCCCTGTACAGCCCCATCCTGTTCTTGTATAAATAGTTTAGGACACCTCAAAGATTGCCACCAATGGGTGTGACCCTTTAAGGCCCACAGCACCTTAAAACTGGAGTTGCCCAAGGTCTCAGGTCTGCCAACTCAGCTTTAAATATTAACTGCTTTCTTGAACATACTGTGATTATTTTTTTATATACATGATTTTCATTCTTGGTCTCCTGGGTGCATAAAACCTGTTTGCTCAGCAAGGACATCATTGGTATTTCCTTACATTAATTACAAGTGTTTTTGAGCCTGTTGCCGTTTGTCTGTGGTTTCCTTGCTTGGGATTGAACATAAAGGCTGGACTCTGTCCCTTACACCTGGCAGCCCCTGCAGCAAGCTCTGCCTTCACTTGCCTCTTCTCCAGCTGAAGCAAAATCACTGGTGTAACCTTATACAAGCATCTGGGGCTGCTGACTTCACCAGCCTGGGTTAAGCATGTGTTGTGGCAGGAGAGGGACCTAATTCAGCCACGAGAGAGGGATATGGACAACGGCGCTTTGCTGTTACCTTTTATAATTTACAATGTCAGGCCTGGATTCACCGTTTAATCCACTTAGGTAGCGCCTTGAGGATTTCTGTACTCTCACTTATGGAGCTGCAAGGTGTATTAGGCTGAAATTAATCTGCCAGCCACAGCTAACTCAGCCCCAACCTAGCTGGGAGTGCATTTAACAGTGTGAACAGTGCTAATGAAAAAAAAAAAAAGGAAAAAAAAAACCCAAACAACAAAAACAACTCTGCCTATGCACACTGTGACCAATTTCCAACTGCGGGGAAAGGCATGTGCTGAGCGCTCCCTGGGATATTCTCCACCCTTGTACAGAACGAACCGAGCCAAGCAATTTCTAGGTCTCAAATCCCGCCTGCCCCTGACGTTCTCATCTTCCAGCTTCTCCTGGTCGCTGTTGAGGGTGAGCACGTGCTTGCAGAAGACGCTCAGCCCCTGCACAAGGTCTGAGGAGCAGAGCCGGTGGCAGGTAGGTGCTGCCTGCCGGGATTGCTGCCGGCTTGTCCCGGAGCGGGCGGCAGCAGTGCCCCCCTCCTTGAGGAAGGGGGGTGCTGGGGAATGAAGCAATGCCCTGGATTCCTGTGAGGCGTGGCAAGGTGGGCAGTGGGCACGGGGACTGGCACCCAGGTGGCTGAGAAGGGGGTGCAGAGGGAGGTGTGAGCATCTGGGGGGGGGTTAAGCAAGGCTTTCCCAGGTGTTCTGTCCCCAGGAACCTACGAGCGTCACAGGTGCAGGCGAGCTGCATGGGGGAGGGAGCTTTTTTTTTTTTGCCTTGGCATGTGCCTCTGCACGTTTTATTAATCTGCTTTCTCAAACTGCCCTTCTGTGCAGCCCAGGTGATCTCCTCTGCCGCTGAAATCCCTCTGGTCACCAGCCCGTGGCTCCCCTTGACCCTGGCAGCATCTTCAAAGGGAGCATGGGCCTGCTGCGGAGTGTGCAATGTTTGCTCACGCACAGGGCCAGCAGCTACAGCCCCCCTGCCTTGGGGGGTTTCGTCAGCCTCCTGCAGCGCTCCGGGGGAGACCGGTCGGCCACTGCTGCTTGCACAAGGTCAGTCCCCCCAGTGCACTCGTTCCCCCCTGGTGAGCTCCCTGTCCTCAGTCAGTGACTGCTGGGCCACTCTGAGCTGGGCAACTTCTGAATTAGGTGCTTGCTCAGGTGTCAAGTTTATTTTTCCAGCCCTTGTGTTGCTAGTCGTGGGTAAAAGGGGCTGCATCTCCAACTCCCCCAGCTGTGAGCCCCTCCAGAGCCCAGGGCCCAGTGATGGTGGTGGGCACATTGTCGTGGGTCCAACCAGAGGCAGCTGTGCCCAGTGGTGGGCAGAGATGGAGATGATGCAGGATCAGGCCACCCAGCCAACGTCTGGTCTCACTTGGATGCATTTCAGTTCTTTATGCAAGGCCTCACACCCCAGAACACCTCCCTGGATGGGTCTGGAAGTGGTATAGCTGAATTTGAGAATGTCTCAGCAGTTGGCATGGGGAGAGGAGTGATACTGAAGATGTCTCTGCTCATTGCAGGGGGGTGGACTAGATTACCTTTAGGTCCCTTCAAATCCAAACTATTCTGCTCATCCCTCACAGCTGTGCCATTGTGGGAAGCTGGGGCATTTTGGGTGCATCAGGCCTCCTCCTGGGATCCAACCATCACAACAAAATGGGCTGTCACATCACAATTCCTGTCCCTGTGTGACATCTCTGTTTAAAGAGAAAAAAAAAAAGGCATTCCTTTCTATTTGAGAAATTTTTTTTTTAGTGCTGGTGAAAGACAAATGGGTACCTGGGCTTAGGAGTCTGGGTCTACAACCTGTTGGGGTTGAGATCCCAGGATCTGTGGGGAGGGGCCACCCATGGAGATGGCCCCAAGCTGCTGGGAAAGAGTCCCAGCACTCCAGGAACAAAGCCATCAGCCACCTGCCCCAGGGCCAGAGCCACAGGGATGTTTCATGTCCTACCTTTTTAACCCTTGAATTATCACCCCCCTCTGTTTTTCCTTCCTATGGTGTGACACTTCTGCATTTTAAGGCATTCCCAAATTTATGAGGCTGCACTTTCAGGAGGTCCCTGCAACCAGGCCTGTTTGCTAAGAGCAAATTGTTCAGGGCAGCTGGGGAGGACGTGAGGATAGGGATAGAGTGGGACATGTGGACAAGGGATGGATCACAGCAGCCCCACCAATGCACAGTGGAGAGGGAAGACATGATCCTTTACTGCTTGGCTGCTGGCTGGAGTTGGAAAAGAGCAGGCATGTCTTATGCTACCTGGGAGGTCCCCAAACCTATCCCACATAGTGCAGGGTCCTGGTCCTGAGGGTTTGCACAGCTGCCTTGGAGGCAGGAGGCTGCAAAGTCCAGCCTGCCTGGCCCTCCCAGCAGCTCACCAACCGCTCTCCAACCTTGGCACTTCTCTCAGGATATAAACCACGCCGGCGGGAAGTGCTGGGGCAGGAGAATAAAGGTGTTCCCGTGAATTAATAGGAGGAAGAAAGAAAAACATGTGCCAGTTGGGACTCGCCCCTGGAGCAGGACATTGTCTCTGGCTATGCCTGTGGAGCGGGGCCCTTTGAAGGCGGATTTAAATCCACTCGTGGGACGTGTCACCTGTTGGCATCGTGCCTTCCCCAGCTCCCCGAGGAGTTTTTTGTCAGCGGCAATGAGGGTCACTGGAGCACGCAGCTGGGCGAAGGCACAGCCTGAGCCGGCTTTCCCAAAAAAAACACACGGGCTGGAAGGGGAGGAGGGGAAGGAAGGCTGGCGGTAAACAAGCTGGGTGAGCCCTGCGAGGCGGCCCGGGAACGCTCCCCCCTCCCTCCCCCGCCCCGTCGGCTTCCCGGGAGAGGGCGCTGAGCCCGCGGCTGCCGCTTCTCCGCTGGCTCGTAAACATGTTGTGCAGGGCGAGCCCAGGGGCTTGGGCATGAGCCAGCCACCCCAAGCCCGCCGGGGCCGGGAGCTGCATCCTCCCACCCCAGCCACCACACCCTTGCCCACCTTGGGGGTCTCTCCCGGGCCGGGGTTTGCTGCTCGGCATGGATTTATTGGATGGAGAGGAGATGTTTACTTTGCAAGCTGCCTTTGCTCCCCGCTTCCCTTCGGGGCTGTTTGGAGCTGCCCAGCCCCGAGGTTTGGGCGGCAGGGGGTGACCCCACTCTGAAGGAACTTCCACCTGTAGACACTCGGGCTTGTTTGCAGCCAGCTCTGGCGGACAAAGTTACAGGGAAATTAGCAGGTAGCAAACATATTTCCAAGAATTTGGAAGCTATCAGCTCTCAGTGTCCCGATTAAAGAAACACTCTGCAAACCTAGGGAAGAGGGCTGGACGCTGCTTTACGTTTCCCATGGCTTGACAGCTCCCCATTATGGGAGCTATTTTGGGCCTCGGCAGCAGCTCCTATCTACTTCCTTTTGCTTCAGCTGAGCTGTTACATTTGGGTGACCACAGCTGAACTTGGGCAGAACGTCAGATCCTGAGCTCATTTCGGTGGGTAGAACACTGCGTTTGTTTATGTATTAAAAAAATTTCTCTATGCACAGGGTGCAGGAACTGAGGTGCTGAGAGGAGGCAGTTTCTGGGGTGCTGAGGGGAGGCAGTGGCTGTTGCAATGGTTGGTGGCTCTGTCTTGCCCAAGCAATTCCAGGAGGAGAAAAGCACCTTAATTTCACCTCTGTTCTGGACAGCCTCAGGGGATTACCACACACTGGTGGCTGCTGCGAGGTGGTGGTGAGGAATGAGCCGGGTTGTCCCTGGAGGCAGGGTGGGGATCTGGCTCTCGAGATGGGCAACAAATCAAGGCTCCATTTTAGCCAGCACTTCTACCTCCTCCCCCCTGAGGATCCGGCTCTCCCTGGCCATTTTCCCTCTGGATTGTGGATGTACTGTGCCTGTGTCTGCGGCAGGGTGGCTGTTGATGGTCAGGAGGCTCCAGCTTCTTGAGGAATAGCAATTTGGTGCCATGTCCCCGAGGCTGGCATGGGGCAGCCCAGGAGCCTGTCGCCCCGGGGCAGGCGTGTGGGTGGCGTGTGCTCGGCCTGGGACCTGCGTGTGCGCGCAGAGGGTGCACACGGGTGGCAGCTCCGTCTGCTCGTGCTGGCGTTGCTCTCCTGCCCCTTGGATCCGGGTAGGGAGGTGCAGAGGGCTGGACAGGAGATGGGACAACAAGCGAGCTGTCGGGGTGGAAAAATACTGGGCAGTGCCTGCAGTTTGCTGGGTGCTAAGTGGGTGCTCCTGTGGTGGGCCTGGGGGACTTCTCCTCCCTCGAGTGACAGTGACTGGTCCTTGTGCTTTGGAGTGAGGGTCTGCAATCCAGGTGCTGGAATCTGTTACCTGCTCCAGGAGGAAAAGCGCGGGGCATTGAGGCTGTTTTCCCTCTCCCAGACGTGGTCACCGAGCCAGAGCCTGTGCCCAGGGCTCGGTGGGGCTCCGGTCCCTCCTTCTCTCCCCCCCGTTTACCCAGGGCGGCCGGTTTCCATCCCTGCGAGTTATGCCAAGGCAGCCGCTAATGTAAACCCTGCGGAAACCCTGGCTCCGCTCCCGCCTGCCCAGGGACCAGGGGTTGTTTTTCTGGACGGCTAAAAGGTCTTAAACCACCCCCACGCCCCCCCTCCCCCTTCATTCTGCCCCCTCTTCCCTCTGCTTTGCGCACCCACCCCCCGCCTCCACGGGGTGCGGGGCGACGCGGGGGTCCTCCCCCCTCTTCCCTGGGGGAAGCCGGGCCGCGGTGCCGCCGGAGAAGGAGGAGGAGGAGGAGGGAGGCGGGGTGGTGTCCCGGTCCCCCCTCCTGTGTCCCCCCCGTCCCGCCCTGCTGCCCAATCCGTGCGGCGGGGCCGGCGCTGCTCCGCCATAAAGGGGCGGCGGGCGCGGCCCCGGGAGCCGAGCGTGGGAGCCCCGCGCCCGCCCGCACCGCCGCCGAGCCCAGGTACCGGCCCGGGGGAGGGAGCGAGGGAGGGGGTCCCGCTGGCCGCCACCCGCCGCAGCCCCCCGGGGACACGAGGGCGGGGGGGGGCAGCCCCGGGGCTCCCCAGCGGCCAGACGTTCCAAGGGATAATGCCTCCTTTGGGGGAAGGGGGCGGGGGGGGTGAGGTGGTGGGGGGAGGAAGTGGCAGCTCGAGTTTTCTGTACAACATTGAAAAGGCCAACTGTTCTTTTTGGGGTTTTTTTTTTTTTTTCTTCTTTCCCCGTCCACGAGGCTCTTCAGCTGATCGCTGAAGAAACGTGGGGACATCCCTCCCTGCCAGGAGACGCGCGCGTGGGTGATGCTTCTGGCAAGGGAATGGGGCAGTGGGAGCTGCCGCGGGGAGCGGGTCGGCTGGGGAGGGCTCAGTCCGAGCCCCCCTTCAGGGGAACAGGATGTTGGAGCGACTTCCCAAGTCGCTCCACATTTCCAAACTCAGCATTTCCAAGCTCCTGAAAACACGCGTGGAGCCCGACTGCTGTGGGTCTGACACGAGTGGGCTGGCTGGCAGGCTCCAGGATGTGCCGAGCTGTGGGGATGCTGCAGCTCCCACCAACTGAGACCAGAGCCCCTCAGGCCTCCCCATCACTGCCTGGGGTGCTCAGGGCTTGCTTGTACTGCCTGTTGCTTTTTCTCCTGCCCTGGGACCAGGTTTGGATAACCTCAGCTAGGCTGAGAAGGCAGCTGGGGTGTCCCAGCCCTCCTCGATGAAGCAGGTTTAGTAAGAAAGCCTCAGCTAAGCTTTCCTTGTGTTAGCATTGCTCAGGAGCAGTGATGAGTGTGGAGGTGAAAAGTTCACTCAGGGCTGAGGAGCACTTTGGAAGTCTGTTGCACAGTGGATGAGACCTAGTTTATTGGCAGGAGTTTGGGTATTAATGGGACTCTTTGAAGGGATCGCTGCTCCTGGAGCAGGGTTTTCCTGGCTGCCGGCATCTGCCTGAGCTGCTGTGTGTTCTCCCTGAGGAATGACATGCAACCGCTGGCGATGGCAGCCAGCCCTGTGGCCAAGCTGTCTAGTGCTCCTCCCTGGTTGAGGGGGGTGAAAAATGTGGGAGCGCAGGAAGGGCTCACAGTTAGGGTTGGTTTTGATTCCTCCCTGCAGGAACCCCCTCGTCAGGACTGCAGCCATGGCCACCTCGGCGAGCTCCCACCTGAGCAAAGCCATCAAGCACATGTACATGAAGCTGCCGCAGGGGGAGAAGGTCCAAGCCATGTACATCTGGATCGACGGGACAGGGGAGCACCTCCGCTGCAAAACCCGCACGCTGGACCACGAGCCCAAGAGCCTTGAAGGTGAGAGGGCAGGTGCAGGACTCGCAGCCCCTCGCCAGGTGGAGAAAGGATGCCATTTCTCTCTTTCTGTGGCAGAAGGATAGTTTTTAGGGAAGACATTCCTCCTCACCCCCTTCTGGTTACCTCTTTGCCCAGATACCCCAGGGGAATGTTCCCAGCTCTCCAGATGCGGAGTTTCAGTTGGATGCCTGGGGGCTGGGAGCCCATCCTTGGTGCTGTGGATGGGGCTTTTGGCAAGGGCTGGGGGCTGTTGGCAGGGGCTCGGTGGCCCATTGACTCCCGAGTACTCGTTTTGGCCGGAAGTAGTTTGGCAGAAGAAAGTGGAGGGGAAAGAATGGAGCTATCCGGTGTAATTAAGAGCTTGTGTCCCTCAGAACAAACAGTCCCAGCTTACACAATAATAGCATTAGGATTTTCCCCAGGTTGCCATGGTGCTGGCTGGAGACAGTTATGAAATGAAAATACTGTGTGTGACTGAGCAGAATTATCTTTTTTCTTTTTCTATTTTTTTTTCCCCTCTCCTTTACCCTTTTCCCTGTAAGGGAGTGGTTGGCACAACTCCTTTGAAATCATTGTGTTTCCCATCCTCCTGCTTTTCCCCTGGGACATGGAGGAGATAATATTGCCCGGGTGGAGTTCACTGCTTCTCCCGCTGTGCTTTGACCTGGAGGGCAGTGAACAGCCCAGAGGGGTGGGCGAGGGGCCATGCTGGCCATACTCCCCCCCTGAGATTCCACCCATATGTGATTTGTTTTCCCACCTTCTTCAGGCCATGTAACATGGATAAGTGTATTCCATGGCTCCCCTCATTCCCATAGCTTGAAGATGTCTCATGCTCTGCCATCCCCCAGCTTGCCCAGCTGAGGAGACTGGGTGCTCTGCTCATCCCTTTGGTTGTTGTGACATGGGAAATGTCCTCAGTGCTGCTCAGTTCACTCAGGCTTGGCCAGCAGCCCAGCAACTTGTTATTTCCCAGGGTGGCTGAGGAGTTGTACTCTTCTGTTTTTGCTTATTTTGTTTTTTTTTTTTTTTTTTTTGCTTCCTCCATTTGGAACAGAATCAGCTGAGCTGGGATTAAACCCATTGTAGGCCTGTTCTCTATAAGCATCTTCACCTCTATCTTACTGGAAGGCGGCAGGGAGCTCATCCTCTGGTGTCCAGGGACCCTGGGTCAGTGTGGCTTGTTCCTCTCTCCACTCCAGATCTGCCTGAGTGGAATTTCGATGGCTCCAGTACCTACCAGTCTGAAGGCTCCAACAGCGACATGTACCTGCGACCTGCTGCCATGTTTCGGGACCCGTTTCGCAAGGATCCCAATAAACTAGTTCTCTGTGAGGTCTTCAAATACAACCGCCAGTGTGCAGGTGAATGGACGTTCTCCCTTCTCCTGGTGGAGGTGGTATTTCTGGGGAGGGGAAAGGAAGACCTGTCCAAATGCTGTCTGTGCCCTTATCATCACCCATGACACAAAAATAATCTGTGCCCTGACAGTAAAGGGCAAACAAAGTGCTGGTAGTGGAGAAAGGGCTGGGATTCTTCACTACTTCTGCTGGGACTCAAACTGTAAATGAAGTGGGAATGGGGAATGGAGGTGGAGGTGCTACTAAGCCTTGTGTCGCTTTTCCGTTCTAGACTCAAATCTCCGACACACCTGCAGGAAGATTATGGACATGGTGTCCAACCAGCACCCCTGGTTTGGCATGGAGCAAGAGTACACTCTCCTTGGGACAGACGGACATCCATTTGGCTGGCCTTCCAACGGCTTCCCTGGACCCCAAGGTAACCTTTCGGGAGTCTGCGCTGGACCAGATCAGGAGCATTTGAACTGTAATCCCTGTGACACAGCTTCAGCTGAAAGATTGGAGGTGTTTCTAGAACCAGTGGTGGACAATAGCAAGTGGCATGTTGGCAAAAATTAACCACGAGGTTAAGATCATTACAGAAAGGCTGAGGTGGGGATTGGCCACATCCAAATTTGCTGCTTGGTTTGTTAGTCTGCAGGGGACTTAAACCTGTGGGGGACTTGCTCTCCGTCAGTGTTCTACTCTGCTAGTTCTTCCACGAAAAACAGATTTTGGGGCTTTTCCACACACCCCAAGCCTTTGGAGAGTTCTTTGCTGTGCGTGCTCGGTCTTCACTGAGTTTAAGCGATTTCCTTGTGGAAGCTGATGTTCACCTGTGCTGTTGCAGGTCCGTACTACTGCGGCGTAGGGGCAGACAAAGCCTATGGCAGAGACATTGTGGAGGCCCACTACCGAGCGTGCCTTTATGCTGGCGTGAAAATTGGAGGAACCAACGCAGAAGTGATGCCAGCCCAGGTAAATCATTTCAGATGCCTCACGGAACGAGATAGCAGTACGGAAAAATCCCAGGCAGCAGGAAACTGTGGCTGCCTGCACTGAGTTGTGTAGTTGTGTCACGGATCAGGGAGTGGGAGGTGCCTCATGGTGAGATAGTCGCACCACTGAGCCTGTGACTCCTCCTCCTTGCAGTGGGAGTTCCAGGTGGGACCATGCGAAGGGATTGAGATGGGGGATCACCTCTGGATCGCACGCTTCATCCTGCACCGGGTGTGTGAAGACTTCGGTGTCGTCGTGTCCTTCGATCCCAAACCCATCCCTGGGAACTGGAACGGTGCTGGCTGTCACACCAACTTCAGCACCAAGAGCATGAGGGAAGAAGGAGGTCTCAAGTAAGTGTTCTGAGATGGGCCAGCAGCATCTGTGTACTGGGCAGCAAGATTTTGCAAAACTTTTGCCGACACAGGAGATGTTGCTCTGGTGTTGGATGTTAACGCTTAAGCTTTTCTTCCAGATGATTTTTTTTTTTTTTTTTTGCTTGGTTGGTTTTTGTGTTTTGGTTTTTTTTTAATACATATTTTGTATAACGCCACACTCTCATCTTGGTGCTGGGTGGGCAGTTCAGCCAGCAGTACAGCTCCGTCAGTGCTGACAAGCACAAGTGGCCAGGATGCAACTGTTCCTAAAAGCCTGTCTGGCTCTTCATCTGCCAATGCTGGAAACAAAGAAACTCGGCCTTTTTTTAATTATTACATTTTAATAATTTATTTTTTTTTATTACTGTAAGAGAAAGACCATTTGCTTCTGTCTAGGCAAGGCTGTGGAAACAGATGCCATGTTTTCTTAAAGATGAAGATCTTGGAAATGTAAACCCTGAGTTCTTGTATGGGATTGGTGTGCTGAGTGCAGTCAGAGGCCCTATGGCACTGGGTTGCAGTGGAGCTCTGTGGAGGGATTCCTCCTAGCAGCCCTGTTTTCTTGCCTTAATTTTGGTGATGCCCAGAGATAATGAGCCAACTCGTGCCTGTGTGAGCTTCACAAATAGAAACTTCAGTATTGAGAAATCCCCCCTCTGAGAGCAGGTTCCCCAGTGGCAGCGTGTCTGGGAGGTTTGGCTGTGAGTTGAACTGGTGGTGTCTCACAGACAGCACTCCCAAGGGATCCTGTGGGATTTGGCCACGAGGATCCTTTTCCAAGAAGCAGCCTGGGTCAGCAGTAGGAGTGGAGAGAAGCCCTGTGTTGGGATGATCAGCAAAGGGGGTTATGGGGCATAAGGCATCATCATGAAGTGGCTTGGGGACAGCAGTGAATCTCGTGTCGCTTCGACACAACAGCCCGGAGTGGCTCAGCTCGTCCTGTCCCTCAGACACTCACTGCGCATTCCCTTCTCCCTCCCTCCCTCCCTCCCTCCACAGGCACATCGAAGAGGCCATCGAGAAGCTGAGCAAGCGCCACCAGTACCACATCCGTGCCTATGACCCCAAGGGGGGGCTGGACAATGCCAGGCGCCTGACGGGTTTCCACGAGACATCCAACATCAACGAGTTCTCCGCTGGCGTGGCCAACCGCGGCGCCAGCATCCGCATCCCCAGGAAAGTGGGCCACGACAAGATGGGCTACTTCGAGGACCGCCGGCCCTCGGCCAACTGCGATCCCTACGCTGTGACAGAGGCCCTCATCCGCACGTGTCTCCTCAACGAAACCGGGGATGAGCCTTTTGAGTACAAGAACTAAGCAGACTGCGCCCACAGACACCGCCTTCCCCCCGCTCTTTCTGCACCCCTAAACTTCCCTTCTAGATGTAATCCCAAGGGTACAAGATAACATGTTCTGTGTTTCAGTAACTCTTGTTGTCTTGATGTGGGGGAGGAGGGCAAATTTAGTTTTATCGATGTCTGTTTGTCGTTGACTCCTCAGAAGGCGAGAGGAGGAGGAGAGGATGTTAGAGAACTTTTAACCACTGTTTTATTTTTTTGTCTAATTCATGTGTACATCTGATGGGATCCAGTGGCTTCCAGGGACAGACTGCAAACGCAGAAAGCCAGTAGGAAGAGTGGAGAGCTTAAAAATACAGCTGACTTCCCTGAGAGTGAGATTTGGGGTGTCAGCCCCGCTGCTGGCTCTCTCCAGACTAATGGTTCTCTAAGGTTGGTGCCCTTCTGCAGAGAAGGGAAGATGGGAGCTGTGATGGAGCCCCGTGTGCTCCTGCCTGTATGGGGAGATGATGAGGAGGTCATCATCCTCTGGCCACTTTGAGGTTTCTGGGAATCTTCTGGCATTGAGCTCAGCATAGGAGTGTTGAGGAGAACTCCTGGTTCTGTCACTGGAAGTCAACTGGTCTCTGGCTCATAACACAGAGTGAAGTAGTACTTTTCTATTTAAATATAAAAACAGCAAAAAAAAATTATATATGAAAGTGTTTTTTTCTTAAAAGAGATGATGTTCCAATGCCTCATCCAGCTGGAGCAGGCAGAGCTCTTGCCGGATGCTGTCAGAGAGCCTCCAGGTGGGATCGAGGGTGAGCTTGGAGGGCTTGGTGGAGGAGACTTGGATGAGATTTGTTCCAGTGTGGAGTGGAGCTTGCAGGAGGCGGCTCCCAGAGCCAGTTGCCTGCAGAAGCATCACTGTAACTCAAGAGGCCACAATGCACTAACAAGTGTGTGGCTCAACAGGAGGAAGGTGTCCTGAACTAGGAGTTGACCGGTCAACTTCCCCGCCTTCCGGATGGAGCTGTGGGTGTGTTACCTTTCCAGCAGGGCTAGCATGTCACTAAAGCAGGGCTTTTGATAAAGGAAAAAAAAAAAAAAGAAAAGAAGTTTTAGGATTTTTTTTTTTTTTTCATAATGTTCTTAGTTTCTCAAACTGACTGGTTTTACAGAGACCGTTGATGCCACTGTTGTGTCCTGGCTCTCGGGCTGCCTGCTATCCAGCCGTGATGGGGGCTGGGAGAAAGGAGAGGCCACTTGTCCCTCCCAGTCAGCCCTGGCACCCCCAGCTCATTCTGGGAGGGTTTAAACGTTCCGGGATTTTACACTTGGGTATATTAGATGGTGCCAGTTATATTCCGTTGCATTTGGACTTCTTCCGAATAGTTCTGGTTTTTTAATAATAAAAAAAGAAAAAAAGAACAAAACCTTAACTCCGACTTCTGCAGCTTCTTTTTGTATGTGTATTGCCTTCACCATTTGAAGGGAGTTTGACTCTCATAGTGTATGGATGGGGCTTTTCATTGTTGGGGTGTTTTTTGGGGAGACATCTGTGCTCTCAAGAAAATGGGGGTTTGTCGGTGGTGATTGGTTCTCCAGCAAGTGATGGTCCAGATGTGACTTGAGTGGGGTTCCTTTGGGAAGGGAAAAGACCTGGGTTTCTGAGTGTCCATAGAGAGTTATGGGGTCACTACAGGTGTTTGTGCATCTCCCCAGCCTCCT
>NW_016690232.1:3567176-3809691 GCF_001604755.1 Lepidothrix coronata
ACCTTAAAAATCATCTCATTCCACCCCCCCCTGCCATGGGCAGGGACACCTTCCACTACACCAGATTGCTTGGGTTAAAGTCCTTGGGATAACCAGCACTTCTCTGTGCCTCACAGAGCCCCATAGATGCAGAGCACCATTTGTGTGTCCCTGCAGAAGATGCCATCTCCAGGCTGTCCATCAGGGTGATAAGGGGAACAGGCATCAGTCCTTTGCTTCTCCAGCTGCCCTGAACGTAAATTTAGGTCAGGAGCTTGATGCTTAATGGTTCCTCTTGTTCTCAGCTGAGAAAGCATTTATCCACTCACTGCACAATTACCCGAAAACAAGGTCGAAACAGCGTTGTGCTGCAAAGTGGCTTTTCAGATGATTATTAAAAAAATACATGAAAAAAACCCATTATAATGAATTAGAAGGCAAAAAAAAAATCCCCCATTCCCTCCAGACATTGTTTTCTGACTTTTTGCCCATAGCCTTCTTTCTGAATCTGCTTTGTAGTTACCTAAACACCATTTCCCAACTCTACAGGGTAGGGAGACCTCCTCTTAAGGCCATGGGGCTCTTACAAATCGAGGCTGAAACCCTCAGAAGCTGAATTTACAGCTTATGTATTCATAGAAAACATTTTGACTTTTGATCTTAGCCTCTCAGGAGGAAGTGAATCCCTTTTCTCTGTACTCACACATCCTTAAAATGTGAATAATGATATAGTAAGGATCAGTCCCAAAGGGTTTGCTGGGCACGTTGAAGCATCAGGAACCGCTCCAAATGAAGCAGACAAAAATAGCACCAGCTTTTTGAAGTGCCTGTTGGTTGTGCTCCCTTTTAATCAAACACCAGCCTGGGAGACAAGGCTGCTCCAAAACGATTAATATATCTGCTCATATGCCAGGCTTTTCCCCATAACTGAGTTTTAAGGCAACCAAAATAAGATTAGCCACAGCTCCCTTCAAATACAGCCTGGAGCAAACGAGCTAATCAAGATCACACTTGAAGCATCTTTTAGTGCTGGGCTGTGCCAGCCCAGTTACTGCAAGGACACGAGGGGGTTTCTCTTCCTGCAAAGCCTGGTGCATCAGGTGTGGCTGCTTGGATTTCTCCTACCCCTTCACACTTACAGAGTGCCCTGATGCTGCTCCACTATCCACGTACCACTTCCCTTCTTATTTTTTGTGGTTTTTTTAGTGCTATTTGATCTTCCTAGATTACCCTTTTACAGTAGATCAGCCTTCATATGCTTACACAGCCTCTGGCTGAACACACCTCTCCCTGAACATGGCTTTTGGAGGAGAAATCAGCCAGCCTGAGGTGGGTAAGGATTTGCTGAGCTGTTTTTTGGATGCCCTTACCTGGGGCGGAAGGGGAAGAAGAGAGGCACTTCTTGTTGCTAGGTGAAATTGCTTTTAATTTCTCCAAGTCTGTGTTTCTGCAGTGTTGATATTGGCCCGTGTGACCGTCCTGCACCTCCTTCTGCCTGTGGAGGATGGGAAGGGATGGTCCCAGGAAGGGAGCCAGGCACAAACTGCTGAGAGGATGGTTTGCAGAACTGCAAGAGCCTCTGTTTGGGCCAGAAGCTCATGTTATCAGGGCAGCCCCGCTTTGCTCTCTTGAAATGCCTCCTGGAGGTCCAGCAGCTGCAAGTCCCAGCTGAGATCTGTGCTCGCTGTTCATCAGCCAATAAAAGCCATAGGAAAAGTGGCTGAAGGTCCTTTTCCCCCTCCGAAGGAGGCCAGGGCATGCTCTGGAAGGGTGCTGGAGCCCAGCTCACTGGGAACAGGTCGAGTGTGACCACTTGGTAGTTTCTTATGTGACCCAGATGAGAAAGGTGGTGGAGCTGGAAGGGGAACCCTGCCATCACAGACATCAGTAATTCAGCTTCAGCTGAGCCAGGATTTCATCTCACTTGTTCAGTTACTGATTAAACTGAGGAAAGCTGCTTAGGAAACAAGTGGGAGCTCTTGAAAGGGAAGATCTCCTTAGGTCTGCCTGGCTTTCCCAGCCAGCTGGATGCAGGGTTGGACCTGGGCTGGCTCGTGAGTGGGTCCTCCACCCACAAGTGGTTCCCCAGGCTCTTCATCTGGAACTGACAACCTATTTGCAATGCCTGGTTTCACCATGCTGTCTCCTGTGGCTTTTAAATTGAACTCTGACTCTTTGCTTGCTGATAAAGGGGCCAGCCCGTCTGTAGGATCTGCTTCCCCTGAGGCCAGGTAAATTATGTGAGATATCAGCCACTGAGTGGTGACTCACCTGGATGCCTAAAGCTGTCACTTGTGAATTGCCTGGTTCACGAATGGTGACCTTAGTTAGCTCCTTGTGACTCTGCTCTGAGCCAATGCTGGGTGTTTGGGGACTGTCCCCCTCTCTCGTGCAATTGTTTGGGGACTGTCCCCCTCTCTTGTGCAATGACCTCTGATGGGAACATGCAGAGAAGGGCTTTGGGTTGGCCCAACACTGCTGCTCTCTGCACTAAGCATCTCCAGTGCGAGATGATGTGGATCAGAGCATCTCCCAGCTACCTCTGGAGGTATCTGGCCTGTGTTTGGAAAGAATGAGATTTGGGGCTGGGTGCTTCTTGTGGCTTAGCCCCCCAAAACCTGCAGTGGCCTTGCACACGGAGCATGTGTGGGTTGATCTCAATGGGAACCTGCTTGGCTGGGGAGGAACCCGCGGTCAGAGGGGCAAATTGGGGGAAAAATCCCTATTCTCTGACTCCAGAATGAACACTAGGGCTGCAGTTCTTCACAGACTTGTAGGAGGACTGGGCCCTTTGCCTCTCCTAAGCCCTCTCCCTCACTGCTCCCTTCCTCCCTTCCCTGGTGAGATGGTGCAAGGATGGGGGAGCGGTGCAGGGGGCAGCTAGGCTTTACCTCAGCCAAAAAATGTCTTTCCTTTCCTTTATTTCCTCTCCATCCTGGCCTGCCCACAGGCTGGCACGGCCGGGCTATTCTGCTTTCATAAGCTGCATTATGTAAGCCGCGTCTTGAGTGAGGATGCGGTGCCAACTTGGACTCCGCAGCGGGAAGGAGCCACATTCCTCGGCACTGGGTTTAATCCCTGCCTCCAGCCACAGTTGGTTTGCTAAGAGGAATCTGAGGGCTGTGCCGAGGTTTCTAATCCCTTGCTCCAGGTGGAGCCAGCTTGTTTCTGTGGGAGCCCTGCTCTCCTTTGTCAACAGGTTGTGCCCATGACTCCTCTCAGCAAACCCTTTCCTTGGCTGTGAGGAGTGTTGGCCCAGGCACGCACACCACACCTTGGACCTTCCTCTCCTCCCCTTGTTTGCTGCACTCTCCATGCTCCATGCTCCATGTTTGCAGTTTCTCAGAAAGGCTGGTGAGGAAGTGGAAACTTTTTCAACTCTAGCCCCAGAAAACAATGGCAAAGGTGGTTTGCCAAGCTGGCATGGAAACCACAGGCCACAGAGCCTGGGTAAGACCACACTGATGACAACATCTTCTCCACCTGTCCCACCACTGACTGCCCTCCCAGGGTGTCCCATCTGTAGGATGCGATTTTTGTCCCACCAAGGATCTGGGAGAGCCCTGGAGATCCTGCACCCAGGGGTCCTGTGGCACCAGCCTGGCTGGGTGGAGGGTGCAGGACAGCAATGGGTGCTTGGCAGGATGTTTGTTGGCTCCCCAGCAGCCTGATCCCATCCCCTGAGCTCAGGATTGATGATCTTCAGGACCCCATTTGGCTGGGCATGGACCATGCGGGGTCAGAAGGGAAAGTCCTCATCCTCCACACGGGTTTTAGATGAACCTGACAGCAGCAGTGCCTTGTTTTCATTTCCTGTGGGTGGACAAGGCACTAGACTCCACAGTTTTTGCTGGCACCTTCCCCCAGTGCCAAACATGTTGTTATTTGAGAATTATTAATCAGATTCAGGGTTAGGCTGTTATTCCTAATCACAGAGCTGGGTGGCTCACGCCCATCCATATGGCTTGTGAAGGTGCTGAGCAGCTGGATGGATTGCCCAGCTGCTTCTGTCCTGAGCCAGGCCTTGGCCAAAATGCCAAAAATACCGGGCAAGCAAGGGAATAGGAGCCTCCTCCCCTGCTGAGCAGAACCTATAGGACTCTGGAAATCATGATGGCCATTTGGTAAAATGCTGGGACCAACATTAGCTTGAATCACAAAACCCAATCTATCTGATGCCTCTCTGTGTTTAGGGGCCCCTGAGCAACTCCTCAAGTCGGAGGTGAGAATAGCTGTGCTCAGGGCTATGTTGTCCAACTGCCATGCCCATTTAGGAAGCTGCCTGGGAACAGCTGGGCTTAGAGATGGGCTTAGTCTGTCTCTGAAACTTGGAGGCCAGGCCTTCAGCTGGCTGAACCACCAAAAACTATGTGCTTGCTCTGAAACACAAGATATTTTCAGCCTATTTTCCACCCAGACATATAACACATGCTGGGTGATTAACTGGCTCTCTTTGTGGCTGGCTCTCCTGGCAAGTTCTCCATCCGCTTTTCTAAATGCTTTCACTGTAAAATGGATGCCTTCCCTCCTGGCAAACAACCATGCCAGTGATCAGCGGGTGATGTTGCCACTGTGGGCTGTGGACCTGTGAGGAAGCATTTCATTAAGAGAAGAGATTGCTCTGGAGTGAAAGCTTTTTATCTGTCATCTCTCTAGGATGAAGAAAACTGCTCATGAAGGCTGGCTGGGGAAGGAGGTGGTCTCTAGAGTCTTGGCAGGGCTGTCCCCTGCAATACTTTGGGGCTGTGTACAGAGCTGGGGCTGCGCCCTGTGTACCAGGAGACAGGGACACTCCATGGATGGTGGTCTGGGACCAAATCCTAAAGATTTGTGGTGTGCTATCAGTCTGTGCCAGGGAAACATCCTGGTCAGAGCAAGGTGTTTCCTCTGGGGCATTTGGTCTCTGTTTTCATGGGGAGGGAGAAGAGTTGGTAACCAAAGTGTGAGTTGCAGAGCTCATGCATGGCAAACCCTACTCACACCTCTCTGTGAATGGTAGAGTATAGCTTAAAAATATCCAGGACTCCAGAGAAGGTGTCTGCCTGGCTTATACAGGCAACAGAGAGTAGCGGGGGTTAAATACAGCCTGAATGGTGCTACTGCAACACCCCTGTGTTTACAGGGGCTCAGGCTTTGGCATGGCAGGAGCAGAAGAGCTCTGAGTCAGCTGTGAGCCAGAGTGGTGGGTGCAGAGCACCCAGGAATGAATTGGCCATTCAATTTGAGCCTGCAAATGGGTAGGCATGGTTCCTCTTGAAACAAAAGCCAGCCCTTCTGCATGTTGTGTCTTGCTGCTGAGCTTGGGCTGGAGAAGGTCATGGAGCCCGTAAAATGGGAGCTTCTGCTGGAAGATCTGGTCTTGGCAAACCAGAAATCTCCATGCAAAGGTTGGGGTGGGGAGATGGTGGTGATGCCACATGGGTTCTGCAGGTCAGTGGGACATCTTGAGTGGGAGCTAGTGACAGCTTTGCCCAAAGAGCTCTCTGACAACCAGCAGCTCCCTCTGCTCGTCTCCCCCTCCCATCGAGCCAGTGGAAACTGCTCCCATGAAATCTAAAAAGCAAGCACTGCAATACTTGTCTTTTTGTTGTGAATAATGTCAGGCCTTTTTTCTGCGAGCGCTATTGAAGCAGCAGCTGTATTTCACCCAGCTGGCAGTGCTCGGGGAGGAGATCAAGTGTTCTCAGCAAAGCTGGGCCAGATCTATGGCTGGGGGAAATTGGTGTAATTCTGGTTGATCTCATTACTGAGCTGCTTTACACCAGCTCTGTACTGGGCTCCCAGACTGAGGCCTTGGGTGGTTTTGGGTGGAGGAGAAGTGCTCTTTGGAGAGGTGAAATAGTCATGTGCTCCTACTGGTGTCTGTGGGACCAGGAAGGTGAGGAGCTTGGCTGCTGCTGGACAGGATTTTGGCTGTGTGGACAGGTCTCTGAGCACTTGCTGTTGCATAGTCCTCTTTTGAAGCATGAAGAAAAAAAAAAGGATCCTTTCCTGTGTCTGGGGCACCTGGAGCTGTGTGTGTGTATTGCCACACTCTGCCTGTGCATGCTGCAAGAGCAGAGCACCAGCCCTGCCAAGACATTCAGCACTTCTGGGAAGCATCCACAGCAGTGTGTGCTTGTCCCGCTGTGCCTCCCTCTGCCAGGTACCACGGGGCAGGCGCCAGCCCTTCCTCTGGGCTCGGGAACAGCTTGTTTGGAACAGGGTGGCACAGAGAGTAAAGAAGGCAGGGGCAGATGTGCCTGTGGGCACTGCTGGCCCATCTCCCTGGCACGGGCAGGAGTTGTTCCTCTGGCACTGCTGCCTGCAGGCATCTGTCCCTGTGCTGCTGGAACCCCGGGATGAGCAGGACCCCCATGCACCAGGGTGCCCCATGTTCTCATCCAGACCCCTGTCCTTTGAACAGAAGGGCCTGGGCAGCAAAGCTGCATCAATTAAAATAGTGTCTCCTCTGGATCCTCAGCTCAACCCTCCTGTCTGTCTGCTCTGTTTTCCCACTAATGGGTAGCTCAGCATGAGAGTGGGATGAGAAGGATGTGGGGGACTGGAGAAGTCTGGGGGGAGCTTGAGGGAAAAGTTTGTTTGTTTTGATTTTTTCTTTGGGCCATTTGTTATATTCTGGTCATGAGGAAACGTGATTTCTCTCCATAAGAAAACCCTGATTTTTTTTTATTTTTTTTTTTTACTTATTTTGTTGGGTTTTGTTGTTTCCATGTCCCTCCCCCACAACCTCCACACACCAAAATCTGGTTCTTAGACCTGAGGGGACCTTTGCCATCAGAGATTTCCCCCTGCTTTGCACCTCCCTCCACCCCTCACTGAACAAACAAACGCCTCTGTCCTGGCTGTGCTGTTCCCAGTACCTGTGCTATCTGGTTCCAGCTTGACAAATCTGCAGGGATTGAGGTGGCTCCTCTGGAGCAACATGGATGTGCCCTCAACATGTGGATGTGCTCAGCACAAGTGGAAACAGCAGTGACAGAAGCAGTGGGGGTGAGAGGAAGGCACAGAATAAATCATGCCCATGGGGGGCTTTTGCTGCCTGACTTGGTTTCTTTCTCCCAGGACCTGCCCAGGGTTTACTGTCTTTCAGGTTTCTGCACCATCTCTAGGTTGGGTGGGTATGCTGGGCTCATGGCTCACTTGCATGGGTCTGCTTTTCCAGTGCTGTTGACATCTGCTGATCTCAGACTGCTTTCCAACCATGAAACCCTATGTGGCAAGAGAGAACTGAAGGAGGGGAAGATACCTCATAAATTTTTACTCCACCCTCCATCCTTCCCAGTTTTTTCCCCCTTGCAGAGACTGGGAGGAATATAATTTTGCTTGCCCTAGGGGTAAATGAGGTGCCATTTAATTACCTATCACCATGTTGGAGTGGGGGCTAAAGGATGTTGTGTTTGGCTGTGGACACATGGCACTTGAGGCAGTATGGTGCTTCCTGCATTGCAGCCAAGCCCATGTGGAGGCTGCAGCTCTGATTGGAGTGGGATTTGGGCAAGGTGCATTCCTCCTTGCTGCCTGGATATGGGATGCTTACACAGGCTGCAGATCCCTGCAGGAGTGGCTGGGCACAGGGAATTTCCCAGAGGAGGAGGAGGAGGAGGACCAGGAACCACTGAGTAACAAGGTCAGGCAAAGAGTGAGCTCACTTCTGCAGTCTGTCCTCAGCGGGAGGGATGAAATTATTAACTTGGTGGGAAGGCTGGGGAAGCACAACACGTGGGAGAAATCTCTTGCCCACCATTGGGGTTGTTTTTCGGCATTTTTTTTTTTTGAGTCTGGTGCTGTTTTGCAGGTGGTGAGGCAGAACACTGCTCTGCAAAGCAGCTCTGTATTTAGAAGCAAAAGCGAGGCATAGGATGCACGTTTTTAGCATCCCAAATACATTGTGATCAAAGGCAGTTTGCAAGGAAAATGATGGTTATTGCTACTTCCCAGAGTGCCAGAGCGGCCTGGGATCTGAACAGCCACATGGTGCGTGATCCTAGTGGGTCCTGGCTTGGCTCCTACTGCTCTCCTGGGACAGGGATAGGGATGGCCAGGAACTGGGCTGCCCTGGAAAAGGTGTCACAGCAGGGCTAGAGTGGGAGAGGCCTGAGCTTCCATCTTAGCCCAGCTCACGGTGCCCAAACCACCCAACGGTGCTGAGAGCAGCCAAGCAAGACTCAGGCAGCAAAGTCCTCCATGGATGGGCTCTCCTTTCCTTTTCAATGTTCCCAGATGAAGTTTTGTAAGTTTTATGGAGTTTTTATGAGCTGCAGATGTTTAGTATCCAAGGGCAATTTTTTTTCCCAGGTGGGCTTTTTCTAAAGCAGGGAATCGAGAGCCCGAGAGAAGTAAATGATAATATTCTAAAAGTGGACATATTTTGCTGTCCCTAAATGTAGCTGTTGTGCCTAATGGAGATTTATTTCTCAGTGAGATCATCTGCAGGAAGATGGATTATAATAGGGTTGTTGTGGCTGCTGGGCTGGTTTTGGGTGCTGGGCAAGGCAGTGTTTGTTGGGAGAGGTAATATTTTTGTTAGAGACACCGGATCGCTGGGAGAAAAACAGGTGACCTGCTGGCACATGGGAAAGAAACCAAGAAATGTGTAAGCAGAGACGTGGCCAGCTTCAAACTAAGTATGTGAGCTAGCTCTGCTCCTGGTCTGCCTGTGGTTTGGAGACTTCTTGCTCCATCTCAGACCTAAAATGGATTTATGCCAGCATCTCTTTGGGGTTTTCCCAGCTGTCTGGCTAGAATATAATCCCTTTCCCTACAGACTTTAAGGACTTGACACTTGTAGTTTATCCATCTTAACTTTCCTATGTAAACAAGGCTGAAAGAGAGATGTGTAAGGTGCTTTTCACAGCTCCCCACCCAATGGTGTTGGGAAGGGGAGTACTGGGTGGGAGGTGAGCCTGGCTCTAGGGGAGACAGGCAGAGATGGAGACAGGACTCTGCTCCAAGAAGGATTAATTGAAACACCTGATCAAGCAGATAGCAGCCAAATCCCGCCTGGATCGCTCCTGGCTCCCTTGCTCTGCTCCTGGCTTGGTGTCTTCCTTAGGGAAAGGTGGGGGTGATGAACCCGAGCCGGCTGTGTGATGCAGCATCTGGGAAACGCTGCTGGAGGCTTTCCGTGGAAAAATGACTCCGCCTGGTAGGTGTCACGGCAGGGCTAGGGTGAAACAGGGAGCAGGCAGGAGGAACAAAGACACCTTTGTCACAGTTTGCCAGCCCTGCAGAGCTGCCTGGCCCCATGCCATTAAGGTGCCTGGCTCGCTACGAGGTCTGGGGGAGGCTGGCTGAGCAGCCAGGAGCTTCCCAGAGCCAGAACTTGGTGGTAGTTGCTCTCTCACCTGGAAAAGCAGCCTCCCTCCTGGCAGCAGCATAATGGGGCTTGGAGGGGATAACCCTCGAAACTGCTGACAGGGCTGGCACCTTCCCTCCCAGCCCACCCCGATGAGGTGGAGATGCTCATGGCAGGATGGGTGACCCTTTGAGGTACCCCTGGGGTGACGCTGGGTGGGCAGGGGGGTGCAGGCATGGCCGTGTAGCACGGAGTGAGTGGGCACAGGCAGGATTCCTCCAGGAACAGGGTGAGCATCGCTGCATGGGTCCGTGGTGGGTGGGCACAGGCAGGATTCCTCCAGGAACAGGGTGAGCATCGCTGTGTGGGTCCGTGGTGGGTGGGCACAGGCAGGATTCCTCCAGGAACAGGGTGAGCATCACTGTGTGGGTCTGTGGTAGGTGGGCACAGTGCCAGCTCGGTGCTGCCTCTAATCATCAGCACTGTGACCTTGGCCAGAGATGCCCTTGGTCCAACCTTGTGCCAAACCAACCTCCGGTGTGCAGAGCCACCCCCTTACCGGGATGAAAGAAAAGCTTGAGGATCCAAGGTGTGGGCGTTGGGACTGAATCCCTTGCTCTGGAAGGGGAGGAGTTGGGTCCCTCCAGGTCTATGAGGCACCCTTAAAAATCCCAAATTCTACCCAGGGGATGGAAAAATCCCATCCCTTGGGATCTCCCAGCAGCTTGTTACACCAGCATGAAACGGACTTAAAACCCATCCCCTTTTTGAGGGCAGGAGAGGATGCATCCCTCCTTAAGCCCATGTTTTTTCTCTGGTTCATTGTCACAGGGCAGGTGGGAAAGAAGATCTGCTGGTGCATTCCCCCTTCCCTGTGATATCATTCCAGTCGCACATCGCTGCTCCAGGTTTGGAAAACCCCTGGGACTGCGAGAGTTAATTCTTCATCCCAGCTGCTTTCCTCCTAGAGCTCAGCAGGAAGAGGGATTGTGCTAGGCAAGGGGCACCACTGCGTAGGGGGAGGAGGGGAGGAAAAAAAAAAAAAGCTTCATGTTTAGACCTTTTACCTAATTTCCAAAGTTTCAGACCTGAGGGCCATAGCAACAAGGGCTGCCGGCGGGTGTGATTGGAGGCTGCGGGCTGTGCCGGGCTGCCCTCTCAGCTTCCCAAGCAGCATCCCCACCGATGGGACACAGTCAGTGTTGGCTTTCTGCCTCCCCTTCCCCAGGGGAGGAGCTCAAGGCATGTGGGCGGGTGTTTGTGGATTTGTTTCCCCCTCCCCAGCTGACTGTCTTTTGTCATTTTAAACATGTTTTCCCCGATTTCTACGTGTTGTTTACAAAATTCTTGGCTCTTGTGAAATCAGATTGTACCCAGGAAGGTTCTCATGAAGACCTGCCCAGAAATCCATAGGGTGGTACAAACCCAGCGAGGTGTTGTGTATATTTGTATAACCACACAGAAGTGAGAGGGGATGGCACTTCGCAGCTACAGAACAGAATTTGGCCCAGAGGAGCTCGAGTCAAAAAGCACTTCCCTTTTACCAAGGTCAAATAAGCCTTTGCAAAAACATCAGGGCTTCCAAAAAAACGAAAGCAAATATGTGATTCTGGGCAATAAAACTGCAAACTGTTCTTTTTATGCCTATAGCTTACTAATTCTTCTTTTGGTTTTATTAGTGTGGTTCAACCATCATCTCCAAGCACAGTCCATCCTGGAGAAACATAAAATCATAGAGTATCCTGAGTTGGAAGGGACCCAGAAGGATCACTGAGTCCAAATCCTGGCCCTGTACAGGACAGCCCCAAGAACCCCACCATGTGCCTGAATGCGTTGTCCAAATGCTTCTTGACCTCTGGCAGGCCTGATGCTGTCTCTACAGGGGAAAAAAACCCCAGTGGGGCTTGGATGTGCTTCCCATGAGTTTTCTGAGCATCAAACTCTTCTTTTGGTGGCACCATGCCCTATTATCCCTCAGTAGCACTGCAGAGCTGATGCAGCCGTGGGCTTGGTTTCTGCAGGTCGTTGAGACCAAATCAGCTCAACTCTTCCAGAGCTGCTCCTCGGGCAGAATCACATCTTAATCTGCAGATGTGAGCTCTTCTGGCAGCACTGAACCTGTCATGGCACAGAGTGATCAGCAAAAGGAAGGAATAAAAGTGGTTGAAAAGAAAAGCATTTGCTAAGGAAAATATGGGGATTGTAGGAGCAACTGAGTTGATGTAAATCAACCTGACCTGTATTCCCCAGATCTTCAGGATCACTCAAACCTTCAGCAGAGCAGGTAAGCTTGATTATGTCTGTGTTATGGTTCTGTTGTGCAGCAGGGAGCATCTTCCCTCCGTCCTTCTTCCTTGATGAGCCACAAGTTTAGCAAAACATATGCTTAAGCCACTCACTGAATCCACTTAATTCTCCTTATGCTGGCACCGGGTTGTCTTTGTCATGGGGAAAAGCTTTTCAGCGTGGAGCTGGCTGTGTTTCTGCTCTTCCCAGCTTGCACATGGCTGTGTGTGTTTACAGTTCCTTTCCTATAGAGAAGCACATATTTCCATGTGTGTTATATATTTATCTTCCAATCAGAATTAGTATTTAGGAAAAAAGAAGGACGACATGCTCCAGTCAAAGCTACCTTTGTGTTTTCTGGAGGCTTGCTGTGCTCAAAGCTTTCTGTGCATCCCTGTAACATTTGAACCCTACCAAGAACAATGAAACATGGTTCATCCCTAGGGAGTTCTGTGCAGAGAGGATCATCTTCCCCAGGATTTTAATAAGCCATGAAATTGGGTACTCAGCTGCGTATTAAAAAATCGCAATTTTTAGTCCATTCATCTTAAAGGTCTATTGTGATATTTCTATCCTTTGGTGCCCTTTGAATGTCAGGTTGTCTCTTCAGCCATGTCCTACTCCAGTGCTTGTCAGCCAGTGATTCCCCACCACCCCCTCTCCCTTCCACTTTGTATATAGGGTACTTCTCTCACAACACGGGATTTGTGCAGAAAAGCTTTGGAAGCTTGGAGCTTCTTTTCCCAGGGGTACAAGCCCAGCAGAAGCATTTCCCTTGCAGACATAGAGCAGACAACAGCTGGATTGCTTACTTGCATTTAACTTTCGGTTCTTAAGGAATCATTGGAATATGAATAGGATCCTTATCAAACTAGGTTCATCCAAAGGACAAGGCCGTATTAATTGTTTGCAGAACTCCAGCAAATAAACAGCATTCCTCCTGGTTCCTTATTTGCCTACTATAACTCCAATGGCCAACTAAAGCAGAGGTGGGGGGGGTGGTGACAGCCTTTGGCAAGTGCCTGGCTTCCCAGGTGGTATGATCAAGCACTGTGGAAACAACTTCTGCTGGAGCCTTTAAATTATGGATTTGGGAGGAAAAAAAACATGCCTATGGCACCTGGGGGTCGAAGTGTAGAGGGGAGAGCTGCTGTGAGCAAGGCTTTTTTCCTTGAGCAAGCCATTTGCCGTGCTCTGCAGTAAGGTGGGGGGAGTGGATTGCGATAGCGGTGATGAAATAGAGGTGGGGGGCTTGGCTCCCTTCCTGGGCAAGGACTGGCATGCTAAAGCTCAAGGGCTGGAGAACAAGAGGGCAGAAGCTGTAAGGGATTTCTGTACCCCAGGAAAAAAGCAAGTGACACAGGGCGCTGCCAGAGCTCTCAACACCTGACCTCTCCATCCCTTCTGGAAAGTTCTCTATGGTCGAGCTGGTCGCCTGCCCGACGAGGAGAGAAAAATTTTGCAAGCATCTCCCTTTCTCTTGATGCAGTCTGGATGGCCAAAACAGTGTGTTATTCTGACCAGACTGCCTTGCCCAGCCACGGCTGCTCTCTGGAGCATGTCTGGATGGTTTCTTTGCCAGGGATCTGCCCTGTGAAGCACATCATTGCTGGGGCTGGAGGCTCGGAGGCTGAGCTTGCAGGGAAGGAAAGGCAAGTTAATGTTGATGCTGGCCAGGCTGCTGGCTCAGCAGAAGAGCTCATGTCTGCAAAACTTCAATCTGGGGCTAAATTTAAACACCAAAATGTAGCATTTAGAAGCCCAGAGAATAGCCCAGCCCTGGTCTCCGATGGCTTCCTCCAGCCAGCCCTGCCTTTGGCAAGGAAGAAGCTTTTGTTTCCCTTGGACTCCAGGCCAGCTTGGAATAATAACCTCAGCAAAACCCTCCCTGCCCCAGCACAATGAAGCAGCGCTCTCAATTCCCAGATGTGCAGGAGGAAGTGTCCAGCATGTCCCCTCCTGATGCTTCCCTTCCAGATGTGGAGTGGCAGGGAGCCGGAGACAGCCCGTTGCCAGCCAGGAAGTGGGCTGAAGATAGTGGAGTTTTCCCTTGGAAACCCTCTGGATCTCACTGCTGTGACTAAGGGAAGTGGTTTGGGATGCCCTGCCAGCTATTCAGCTGGTTTGCAACAGCTCGAGTGTGCTCCATGCTGGAGGGAGGAAGTGCCCCTCCAGCAAAGGTGAGGATTCCTTCCCTCCCAGATGTGTCTGCATCCTCAGGGAGCCCTCAGTCCACATCTTTTCATCCTCAAACAGCTCTTGATCCTCATCATTTCCTCCTGAGCCACACCAGTGGGGCTGGACTCTGTTAAAATTCCTGTGGGCAACTTGATGGGATAGAGACCCATCCCTCTGCTCAGTCCTCACATCCCAAGGGCCGGGCTCAACAGGGCACGAAGCCTTGTGCCAAGGTCATGACTCTCAAGTGAGCTGGTGTCCCTGTGGGATGAATTTGGAGACTGGAATCCCCCTGGAATGAGGTGAGGGTGTTTCAGGTTTAACTGGCCTATGAAAAGTGACTTTTAGGGGAAATGCCCGGGGCAGAGAGATTTGGGCAGCACAGGAAGGGGCTGCCCATGGGCACAGCTGCCTCTCGTGGTGCCAGCGGGTGACGCAAGCCAGGGCAGCGCATCGCGTGACCCAGGTTGGCCGTACCTTCCCTGTGGAAAATTCCTGCCCGTGGGCCACATCCTCCTGCCTTTATTTTTAAGCAGTTCGCTAAGGACACAGGGAGATAATAGGTGCTGACAGGGGCCTGGCTGCTAACTGGGCTTTTGCCAGGGCTTCCATGATATTTGTAATTAGAGGAAGGTGGGAGGGGGTTGGCAGAGGACGAGGACAACAGCACACAGATGTGATGGGAATCTCCGAGGAGGTCACAGGGAGGGATGCTGATGNTAGGTGCTGACAGGGGCCTGGCTGCTAACTGGGCTTTTGCCAGGGCTTCCATGATATTTGTAATTAGAGGAAGGTGGGAGGGGGTTGGCAGAGGAGGAGAGACAGAGCTTGCAGAGGAGCTGGGGATCTCCGAGGAGGTCACAGGGAGGGATGCTGATGCTGAAAGTCAGCGTCGAGATTACTCATATCTGTGGCATCAGCGTGGGTTCCCTCCCAAGTCGTCACTGTGCTGGGAAGGCTGGAGACAGTGTGTTCCCGTCTGTGGGATGGGGATCCAGACCCCGAACAGTGTCAGAGCTGATCCATCACCATGTGGAAACTATGCTGAGTAGTGGGAGCAGTCACCTTAAATTTGGGGGTGCTCGTGGCATTTTCCTGCAGTCCTGCAGAGGCTCTCTGCTCCTCCTTGTCACATCTTTCCTTTCCCTTTCTCCTTTCCCCTTATTTTTATGCAGCCACATGTGTCCCCAGAGCTCACCCAATGGGGTGGATGCTGACCTGACCCTTGGCAAATCCAACCCTTTATTTAAAAAGCTTTTTTTCTTTGCCTAAATTGAATTTTCCACTCCATAGCAAAGGTACTTTGCTTGGCTCTTTGTTTACAAGGGAAAAATGCATACCAGAAAAAAACCCAGGAGGTTTAGGTTAACTTTCAGCTTGAAGCTGTTTTGCTTGCCATGAAGGAATAGCGCAGGTGTCTCAAGTCAAATGCTTCAGGGGTCTTTGCAAGATTAAATCTTGTAGTTTGTCTTTCTGAATGTGTAAAAATATCCAAGGGAAACCTTTGCCCTGGTGGCAACTCAGTACAGTTTCCAGTCTATCTCAAGAAGAAATCTTGAATACAAATAGAAAGATGTGGACACACAAGACCCTCTGAAAGATGTAAATAATCTGTCTTTAAGAAGGGACGTATTTAAAATGAATCAGAAAGCAAGGATATCAGGAGCCCTATGGAGATGTTGGACATCATACTGAAAGTCATGGGGGTAATTCAGGTGGGGCACCAGGTAAAGACCAGATGTGGGTCATGCTGTTCCCAAAAGGGAGAGAGAATAAATGATTTATACTAGGTTGTAAACCAGCGCTGTGCTCTGCCTGGCTGTGGAGTGGCTTATTGCTGGATGCCAGTTATGGGGTCCCCATCCAGAACATCTGCAAACAGATTGCCCAGCAGTGATTGATCTGCCCAGTTCCAGCCCTTCTGCCCAGTGTCCCATCCCACTGCAGTGGCACGCCAGCAAGAAGGTCCCCAGCAAAGTGTTGTCTCCAAGGGGAAGGTGGTAGTCCAGGGACTATCTTTCCAAGTCAGATGGCCCAGATATGAAAGAAAAGCAGTGGTGGCACCTACCAACCCAGCAACTGCCACCCCAAAATCTGCTGGCAGGGAGAAGTTGGTAGGGCTGCAGAAACAGCCTGAACTCCAGAAATGGATGCCTTCAGGTGCCGTGCAGGGAAGATTTTCAGGCTGAGCTTCTGGGTAGCAGAGTTAAGTGTCAGAGGTGTGCAGTGTGTGTCCATGCACGGCCTGGGGGAGGCAGGAAAATCTTCCTGCTCTGTGCCTGTCTGCCTGATGTAGAGAAGGTGTTGCCGCACGCTCAAACCTCAGTGCCATGAGGCTGGAGACTGCTGTCCTAATGCCTGGGTTTGGAAGGGATGCTCAAACTCACACCCTGTTTCCCTGCACAGGTAAAGGGCTCATAATACCACGAAGAGAGTCTGGACTCCCAGACTGTATTTACCTCAGAGTAGCTGGCTGGGGCTCTGGTGTCACCTGAGCAGCCTGATGGCACGGGATCAGAGGAAACCTAGGATTTAACCATCCCATTGGAGGTTCAGAGACCTTCAGCATCTCTGGCAGGGCCACCACCTCTGCTTTAAATTACAGATGGAAAAAGTTAAACAGGGAGGGGTAGGAGAATTAAAAAAAAAAAAAAAAGGAAGGGATCAACCCTGTGCCGGAGACGGGAGGAGGAGGAGGGATGAGAGGGGGTGGCTGGTCCCTGCCAGCCGCTTGGGCAATATCGGCGGGGATCACGTGCGGAGATCTGCTTTCGGCACAGCCCGTGTGCTTGTGCGGAACGGGGAGGGGGTGTGAAAGCAGCTCCCACTTCCAGGAATCCTCCCGGCGCAGGATACGCGGCGGGGAGCTGGTAAACATGATACAACCGCTGGCCTGTAACTCAATCGGCTCCCTGCATTAGCTGCTCCCCACCCGGGGACCTCGCCAGTCTGGTGGCTTCTCGGGGTGGCAAGTGCACGGGACAGCGTGTCCCAGGGCGTGCGGCATCACCAGCGGGGGGGCAGGAGTGATGGGAACAGTGGGGGGAGCTTGCACTTTAGAGTCTGAAGACAGGGAATCTTCTTCAGCCCAGGGTGAGAGGATATTCCTCGGGTGCAGCCTGGGTCCAGCTGCTGCTTGCAAACCCTCTCAAAGTCAGAAATAGCCACTTGGCTGAGGAACAACCCTCTCCCCTACGCTCCCCTTCCCCACCTCTCCGTCCCAGCGGCGGCAGGAGCTGTGGATAACATCCCGCACCCATTGAGAGATAACACCCCCTCCCCTGCTCTGGCTGCCAGCACGCCTCGAGCAGCTCCTAATCTGCCTACTCGCAAAAATACATCTCGCTTGGGCTTTTTGCCCCCCCTCCCCTGCCTCTCAGGAGAACTTGTTTATCGCTGGGTGCAGGGAAACCGTGACCTCTGCTGCCTGCTGTCCCCTTTGGCTCCCTGTCCCCGGGAGCGGCAGGGGGCCGGCTGGGGACATGTGAGGGGATACCCGAAGGCAGGGCAGGGCGCCTGGATATCCGGATACGAGGGGAGAGGGGTGGGAAGGGGGTTTTGCAATAACAGCACGTCATATTAATTAGACCAGTGTTGGTCTTTGGATGGTTTCTGTTAATGACATCCATGTGGTAACTGAGTATGGATGATCCCAAGCGGGAGAGCTGGGGAGACCTGGGGAGGTAGGAATGGGGCTGAAATGAGTTAATATGGACCATAAAGTCATGCAGGTGAAGGTGGGAAAGAAAAGCTCCTGCTGGTGCTTTGGGGCTTGTCTAGAGTGGCAGAGGAGGGAATGGCTGGGGACAAGGACACCATGAGGGTGGGATGCTCTTGGTGGGTGGGGACATGCTCCCCACGGCACAGGAGACTGCTCTGCCCCCTGCACCCAGCCTGGCCTGCCTGCAGGAGGCAGCTTTGGATGAGAGGGGCAACAGGGTAGTCAGAGGGATGGGAGAACCCAGGGGAGATAGGACAAGCTTGGCTGGTCTGACTTAGCAAAGCAGGGAGCATGAGGGACACACAGAACCTTCCTGCTCCTGCCCCCATGCCCAGGTCTCCAGCAAATTGGCCCTAATCAATTCTTTATCTGTTCTTCAGCCGAGACCAGGGAAGAACAGGATCTGGTTCTTTTTTTTTTCAACCCTCAGCTTAATTTCTTTCAGCCAGGGAGGCAGGGCCTGGCCGAGCAGCCCTCTGTGGGAAACAGGGTGGGTTTTGTACCACCCACTGGTTTATTTGTATTTTTAGAGCACGCCACAGGCATTGGGTCACTGAAGTGAGTGAAATTCCACCCTGGAGCCTGAAGCAACTCCTCATCCCCATCCCTCTCCTTGGGGATGGACTGGAGTCAACAGCTGAGCTGGGGCTCAAGTGTCCTGGTCACTGCAGTGCCCAGCTGAGGTGAGGGGCAGCTGGGTGGGTGGGTGCCAGGGCTCTGAGTGGCAGAGCTGGGGACAAGCAAGGCAGTGGGTAGAGGACAACCCTCCTGCTGTTATTACGCCCAGAAAAGCCCTGTGGGAGTGAGGGTCTGGCTGTGCCGAACTGGAGACCCTGTTCTGGGGTGGCAGAGGATGCCCAAAGGCTTTTAGTGCAAGTGATCACAGTGGGGGATTTGTTTGGTGGGATGATGGGCACCCTGCACCGAGGGAGCTGGGGGTGGTTGGGATGCTGAGATGAGACTGGACAAACTGGAGAGTGGTAGGGAGCTCCAATATGTCTAGGAGAAGGTCACCAGTACTGTGCTTGCTCAGTGATGAGTTGGCAACATGGTGAGTCAAAAGCTGAGGAGAGGGGAAATACCCAGCAAAGGGAAACGTGTGGGGGTTAATATGGCACAGCACATCTCCTTGAGAACACAGCTCAGGTCTCTTCATCATCTACGGCAGCGAGTGATGCAAGGGAAGCATCTCGCCAGGGCTTGGGCTCAACAGGGAGTGAGTCAACTGGGTGGGAATCTCATCTCTTGAATCACTGCTGACGGCACTGGCAGCTCCCCCCACCAGCTTTCCCTTGTGAGGGGTGATGGAGTCACAGTCCTCTTGGGGGAGCTTCGGGGGAAAACCATCACTTTTATAATTTAAATCTGAAATGAAGAGGGAAACTGTCCCCTGGGATGCTGATCCAACCAGAAAGTGTAACAAGAGGTGCTCCCAGGAAGAGCAGCAGGTATCAGATCCCAGCTTTAAGGCAAGCGATTCGCCTGGCAATGAGGACAAGCAAGGTGAGCTGAGAGTTGAGAGTTGTTGTTTGAGAGCTGCACCTCACAAGGTGTGAAATATCTTCATCAGCCTTTTCTGATGATCTTTCAGGAGATGATTTTCCTTGCTTGAGCTACCCAATATACTTGGCATCACCTGGTTCAGGTGGCCCAAGCACCCAGCGATGATCACACATGCAGGGAGCCTGTTGCTTTCATCCAGAGATACACACACCGATGGGATTTAGCAGGACCAACACTCAGACCATGGCTTGAACCTCAAAAGTTGTGACAGAATCCCTGCGGGAGGGAGCTGAAGAAGAGGATGCAAAGCACTGTTGTTGTTGCTGGAAACAGACAGGCTTGGGAACTGGGATCTCTTTTCTGAGCCATCCTTTCCTGGTGGTGGTGCACAGGATGATGTGATGGGGAGAGGATGGCCCCGTGGGCATGCTGAATCCTTTCTGCCTGTCCATGCTGAGAGCAAGGGCTCCCCTGTGCCCACACCTCTCCTCCAACACACAAGAGTTTTGGGGTGATTCTTCCCCTCTAATACACAACCCAGAGCCTGCACTTCCTGGTGTCTACTGCCAGTCCATGTCTCGGCTCCGAGGGCATCCCCTCTGGTGTTTTTTTTCCCCCAGGCCTTTTTCTCAGAGATCCGCCCCTTTTTTTTTCCAAAACAGGCTGTTTCCCCTAATAGCAAGTGCCCAGCAGCTGGCAGCTGACGGCTCAGTTGCTTTGCCTTATGCACAAAACTTTCCACTTGTGCTTTTCATCTTCCCGGTGGAGGAAGCGCCTGCTCTCCCCAGCCTCTTGCCTGCAGAAGCATGCGGGAAACGTCTGCCCTCCTGTGTTCAAAGTCCCCTCCAAAGAGAAGCCAGGGGTGCACTGACCTCATGGAGTAAATGTTTTCCATGACATCTCCTTCGGACATCTCCTCTCGGGCTCTGTACCTATAGCTGAGCCAGCTACAGGTTTGCAGCCAGCTCTGCTGGTGCAGGGCTAAATTCTGCCCTCTCCTTGTTTCCTTACATGTCCCCATACAGTGTCACCACCTGAAGGCTTCAGTGACCTCCCTGGACCCCCCTCCAGGGACTGTGCTGGCCAACGAGGCATCCCACGGACCAGTGCTGCTCCCTGGAGACACCGGATCCTTGCTGTGATGGTTTCTCCAACACTTCCCCTCTCCTGCTCACAGCTCTAACATGCCTGTGGCCATGAACTGCTGCCAAGCCAGCTGGAAACTGGAGCCAGCAGCCTTGGAGCAGGCACGAAGCATCCATGGGCCTGAGGTGGGATGCAGGGAGGTTGTTCTGAAGTTGGGAACAACTTGTCACCAGGCAAAGAGGAGAGACACTTATTGACTCGGTATCCTTGCTGCTCACCCAGCTGAATGAGAAGAGGAGCATGATCCAGCAGGTGTTTTCCACATCCAGCCTCTCACTGTTTGTGCTGTACAGAGATTCTCCCTCCTGACAGTGTTCTTCTCAAGGAGACAGTCACATCTGGCACTGATCCCCAGAGGGTCTTGGCAGCTGGATTTGCAGCACAGGTGCTGCAGAGCCCAGGGCTCCTCATGGTCAAGGTCTGTTTTACCTGCAACCACGAAAAATCAGTGTCTTTCCCTCACCATTGGCTTGCTAAGACAAGATGCTGTGGTCATTCTCCTGCTGGGGCTTTTCAAACCATGTGCTAAGTCTCAGCTCCAATGCAGTCTCCTGAGGGGGACTGGGCCATTTCATGGATTGGATTCCTTAGGACTAGATCCCTCTCACCACCCCTCTTGTGGAACAGAGAGAGAAAACACGATATGCTGTCAGAAATAATGCCAAGCATATGGCACACAGCAGGAGGTGTCAAAAGATGCTCCCTTCAACCTCACAGGCAGCCATGTGCCTTCTGCATTAGCCATGTAGAGAAAATTACTCAAGCAATTTGATGTGGGCATTTCATAGCCCTTTATTTCTGGGGGCAGGTTTCACCTACAGCAAAGGTGCCTCTGCAAGTGAGGCAAGGAGAACAGCTATGCCTGTTCTCTGGCAGCTCCTCCCCATTTTGTATAAGAGATACCAGTTTTTCCCAATTCTGCATGGGAGAAGTGCCATTCTTACCTACAGGGTTGTTAGTGCTAGAGTTAAAATGAATATTAAATATCTATTAACCTGGGTGGGTTTAGGGATTGGGGTTTTTTGTCTTTTTAGCAAGATTTTTTTGTCTTAAACAGCTCTCTTTTTGGCAGACAGGGAAGTGTCTTACACTTTCTCCACAGCTTGCCTGGTGGTAGCTTCACAGGAATGCTGAGGGATGCATTGGAGTGCTTGGCTGGACAGGGCTGGACCAGCCTGTGATTCCATACATTATCCTGCACCTGCTGCAGAGCAAGTCGTGGACCTCCTCCCTTCATCCCGTGCTCCTGAAGAAATGTGTGTGTCCAGTGAGGTTCCCAGCACTCCCCTGTAGCTGAGAGCCACAGAAGCATTGAATGTGCAGGGTGCATTTACAGGTGAGCTGTAAAAGAGGGTGAGCTCTGAAGATGCACGTGTCAATGGCACGTTTCTGCACCTGTTTTTATCTGCTCCTTGGAGAAGACATGTATCTTGCCTCTTCAACAAGTGCTGTGCTCCTCTGTGCAAAACTCAGGGTGGATATCTGTTCCTGGGAGGATGCAAAGGCACATCCCACCTGAAGGTGACAGCTCAGTGTTGGGGAAATGATTCTCTGCTGGAAGTACCTGCCTGTTGGACACGGCAGAATTTTGGAGGGGGTGGGTGTTGCATCATATACTGGGGGTTGACTTCTAGCTGGATGTATAAATCTTGGCCTTACCAAGGCCTGGGTCTTCCCTGGGACCGCTGCTCTGTCTCCTTGCATTTCTGGGGAGAGGAAACTGCAGCTCACCTCTCCACAAGCACAAATTAGTTGGGTTTTGTTGCTTTGTGGGTTAGGGTTTGTTTTTTTTTTACTTTTTTGGGGTTTTGCATGTTCAGTTTGAACAATAAAACATCTGTTCCTGAGCCCAGCAGCTGGACCAAAATGAAATGACGTTAGCATCAATTATCCTCCGGGAGGGGGAGGCTGGCGGGAGAATGGTGCAGATTTCCTTAACGCTGAATAGCAGATGAGAACAACAGCTTGGCTCAGTGGCTCGTGTTCCCATGTTCCCAGAGAGCCTCCACACAACCCACCTGCTCAAGCCCTCATGTTGGTGCCACTGCTCTGGGTACCACAATCCGCTGTGGGGTGAGCTGGGGAGATGCTTTTGCAACAATTGGGGAATAAACCCCGTTTTTAGTGGAAGGGCTTATGGATACCGAGGTGGCAAAGATTTTTCTGAACGCACCAAGCATCAAAGTGATTTTTCTTTCGGTGTGCACTCTCCTCCTGCGGGGCCAGCACAAAGAGGCCCCAGTGGGGACATCTCCTATGGTGGGTGCAGGCACCCAGCCTGGGGCAGAGCTGGGGTTCACAGAGGGATGGGATGATGCAGAATCACGTTCCCTGCGCACAGAAAGGGGCTATTAACAGGGAGAAAGGGGGGAGGGATGGAGCACAATGGCTGTGATTTGTTGGCAGTCGCCGACCTACAGTCCCTGGCAGCACCTCAAAGCAGCTGTGAAGTGCCAGTCGGTGGCGATGCTTCGGCGCGTGATGTGGGGCGCCTGACCCTGGCGTAAGGCTGGGACACGGGCTGGGACACGGGCTGGGACACGGGCTGGGACATGGGCTGCCCACTGGGGAGGGCACTGACCTGGCTTCTCCTCCCTGGATGAATCCCAAGCGTGTTTGTGACAGGCCAAGTGCTCCAGACACATGGTGGCTTGGGTACCATCCTGTCCCATCCAGAACACGCTCACTAAAGGCAGGTTATTTCCCTGCATCCCAGTAGCACAGAGAAAACCGTGACTGTGGGAAAACTGAAGAAAATTATCAGGCAGAAGCGTTTTTATGAGCGAACTGCTTTGTACCTGCACAGCCAGATGCCTGAATAACTTAATGCAGGCTTCAGGAAATAATTTCAGCTGCTACAATTTTAAATCCTCTAAAATAGCTTTCCTGTTCCCTGGAGAGCTGTGAATTTTTTAGGCCTGACAGCTTCCAGCACCCCGCAGGTGAGGTACAGCTGCTCAGTGGGGCAGGACCTGGGGAAAGTGGGGCTTATGGGGCTCATGTGATGCTCGTCATCATTTTTTGGAAGGAAAGTGAGCATTTGGGGTGAGCAGCAGGAGAGAAAGAGCTCATTTGGGAATAACAGCTTGCTCCAAAAATCCAAAAGAATCAAGCACCCATTTTGTTTGTCTTCTTTCTTGAATGTCATGGGTACCACCATAGGGCAGCGTATCAGTGATGGACTGTGTGTCGGTGTCCTGGCTCTGTCCTGGTACATCAGCACTCCTGGGTACACTCCAGCACTACTGATCATGTGGGAGCATCACCCACATATCATAGAATGGTTTGTGTTGAAAGGGACCTTAGAGATCATCTCATTCCCATTCCCTGCCCTGGGGAAGGGACACCTTCCACTAGACCAGGTTGCTCCAAGCCCTGTCCAACCCGGCCTTGGACACTTCCAGGGATCCAGGGGCAGCCACAGCTTCTCTGGGCAACCTGTGCCAGGGCCTCCTCACCCTCACAGGGAAGAATTTCTTCCTAATATCTAATCTAAGCCTGCCCTCTGTCAGGTTGAAGCCATCACCCCTTGTCCACACGACCCAGCAAAGACACTGCTGATATAAACCTCGTGCTTTCTTGCCTGAGCCATTTTACTCTAATCCCTTATTGCCTTTGGCCTCTAGCCTTGGTTGTATCAACACTGGGCCAGAACTATCCCAGGTGTCATGTCTGATGTGCATCACCTCTCTGCTCCCAGACTGGGCTCTGCAGGCACTCCTGCCCTGGCCTCTCCTACCAGAAATGGAGTCCAGCTGGGAAAATCCCCAAAACTTCACTCAGACAGTGAAGAGAGAGACTTGGCAGAATTAGAAGCAAAAGTAAAGGAAGCTTTGGTTTATTAAAAAAAAAAAAAAAAGAAAAATAGATCACTTTGTCCCAAAGCAACTGAACTCAGCAGAGTATGTCTATTTTTCATTACTTTTTGTACTGTACTCCAGCCTGTTTTCCCAAGCTTTACAAAAGCAAGTGGGTTCTCCATTCTGTTTTCCTGTCCCATCCTTCAGTAACATGCTGAACTAGCTGGTAGGTCTGGCAAAGGCATTAATTCCTCCCAACATTCAGGTCTTTCTGGCTGTACGAAAATAGGTGCCAGTGCTGGAGGTTGGGTTGATCTCTAGCAGTGAGGAAAAGGCTTGTTGGGTCCTTGGTTTCCCAGAAATTCCCATCTGGCAGGAATTAATCAGCTGAGCATTGGGCAGCCAGGGAGGTGCACATGGCAGCATGGATGGGAAAGGGATGAAGATGGTTAAATCCACTGGCAACTGATTTAACAAGAAAAGCTTTCTTCTCCCCCCAGGGCTGGATTAGGGAAGAGTTTGTCAACCAGACACAAAACCTGGCAATCCCTTTGCGTTGGGGTGAAGTGGGCTATGCTGAGAGCATGTGGGATGGGGCACCTCTTTCCTCCTCAGCCTGGCAGCAGAAACAGTTTGGGAAGATCCTCTAGTGCATCAGGATCCAGATGTATGGAGCCAAAATAAAGGCCAAGGTCCCTGCACCTTGCCTGATCCACCTGAGGTCTCTCCCTTTCTTCTTTTCCTCCAGTTTGCAGTGGCCTGCTTTTCCCAGCCTTCTTGGTAATCCTAAGGAATAGGAGGCAGATGCCTAAATGTCTCCTGAGGAGCTGGATTTTAATCCCTCCCTGTAGCACTGCTCTGGCTCCCTGTAAGCCATCACACCTCTGCAAGGACCAAGCCTCCTATGCATCACCCTTCCCTACCCAAGGCAAAATGTGCCCTCAGGAGGACGAGGTGATTGGAAACAGGGGTTTGTGACACCAGGCAAGCTGGGATACACATCAGCTGCCTATAGATCATCACCTGGAGAAAGCTTTGGAGGGCTGAATGGGAGAGAAAATGTTGAACAAGGCTCAGGAGGATTACAAGGTGTGTGCAATGCAGGTGAATGCCAAGGAAAAAGGAGGTGGGATAGGGGAAGAAGGGAGGAAAGCAAGGCAGGGGCAGCATTCTGTGCACCACACAACATCTGAGACATGGGTGGGATGCCCTGTGTGGGCAGTGACCAGGCAAGGGATGCACGGCTCTGCCTTGTCCCGGAGGTTCTGTGGGATGGCTCTGGAGCTCTTCCTGCTGCCAGGGTAGGGCATAGCCTCAGTCCAGGGCTAAAACTGTCGTAATCACATCTGCATCCCACCTCGGTGGGGGTTTGAGCTCTGCTGGGCTCTCATTCAGCCCTGCTCACCCAGAGGCTGCTTCCACCCCCAACCCAGGGCCAGAATCGCTGCCTGGGGCAGCTCGGGATGAAGGAATGGGGGGGCTCTTTGCTTCTGGGGCAGGGAGCTTTCCTCCCCCCAGACCCTCCACTCCTTCATTTCAACACACTCACCCACCTCTGGCTTGTTTGCACAGCTCAAAATGTTCCGAGCATTATCAGTGTTTGCACTTTTGCCACTGTTTGTGCTGGTTGCATTTTAAAGGCAATAAAGTCAAGCTTTGTTTGCGTAGAAGGAAACTGTATTTTTTCTCCTCAATGCGCCAGAGCTCGCCCTAAAACATGACACCAACCACCCCTGTAAGCCCTGGGCCTGCTTGTACTCCCGAGGATGATGTTCCTGGGGGAAAAGGGCCTCGATGTGTGCAAACACACCGGGCTCACACTGTGCATCAGCCCATGGCTCTGCCGGCCGAGTTTGAGCCTCGTGGGGTGGAGGGCAGCCAAAGTCAACATTCCCCCCCTTTCACCTTTCGATGAAGCTGGTGCCAAGGTATCCTGGATCACACAGACCCAGCAGGCCCTTTTCCAAGTGAGCTGGCATAAAGCCTCTTCACCCCCACTGAGTCCTGGGGTTTATGGGAGCAGCGCAGGAGCCGGGTGCTGCTGATGACGTGGGGTCCCAGCGGTGCAGGGAGGTGACCTCTTGTATCCCCAGCCACCCACAGCTGTCCCCACACGCTGACACCACCTCCCATGTGCTGTCTGCGACAGGCTGTCCCCATCCAGAGGTTAAATATTAACAGGCTGGGGCCAGCACAAGGCCAGTGGAGTCTCTGGAGTGGCTTGGGGAAGGGTGTTATTTCTAGAGAAAGCAATGCCAATAAAGTGCCCTCCACTGTGCTGTCCAGTGACCCACTCTCCCATCTGGCTGCTCCTCCATCACTGCTCACAGAAAGCCTTCCTCCATCATCCTCCCCTGTTCCCTGTCTGCTTTCTCCAACTCCTGGAGTCTGAGCTGCCCAGCACATCACTCTATGGGTAGGATATCACACACCCTGCCTGAGGCTGACCTGACTGGAGATGCTGCTGGGGTGCCTGCTCACCCTCTCAGGGTGATGCCAACTCCACCACTGCCCCACTGAGCCCTTGGCACTGCTCCAGCACCCTCGTGATGGGGTAGAGCCCATGGCAAACCCTGTTCTCTACACCTTGGTGGCCAGAGGGTGACCACAGCTGCGTGTTTTTCCTGGAAGGGCAACAGTGCTCCTTGCAACCTATCCCTCGATCAATGCAAGGCATTTTCCCCGCCCCCGGGGCACATATCACCTCTTGAAAGAGCACTCACGATGGCTCAGCACCAGGAACACGTAAACAAGGTGCCTGTCAGCCCCTGACTCTGCAGGGACACCTGGGGCTGCCAGGGGCCAGGAAAGGCACAAACCTCACAGCTGTAAGTGGGGTTTAAGCTGGCAAAAAAAAAAAAAAAGAAAAAAAAAAGAAGGTATGTGGAAAAGGCAAAGCTGTCTCTGGGCTGGAAATAATGGGTCTCCATAACCCAAAATGTGGGTTCTGGGCTGTGTGGCAGCAAACCCTGCTCTCTCCTGGACACCACCTCGCTGGCAGTCAGCCCCCTTGGGAAAATATCTTGGATTTTTAAATGCTCCCCCTGATAAAACAGCCTTAGCTGTTTGAGGGGTGCAGCTCACACGAGTCTGCTGGGCCAGGGAAGGATGGTGGCATGGAATCATAAAATCATGGAATAGTTTGGTCTAGAAGGGACCTTAAAGACCATCTAGTTCCAACCAGGGAAAGGCCATCATATGGTGCATCCTGATGCCTCCTTGGCAAGTAATCACCAATGGCTCCCTGCATTTCCCATTTTATTCATGGGGACCATTTTCCAGACCAGGAGTGAGTGGCTGCATGTGTCTCCATCTCGAAAAAGGGAGACAGTGCAAAGCAGAGTGAGGCTGTGGCAAAGCCTGGCTGCCTGCAAACCCAGTGCTGTGGCCTCTCAGTCATGCTGAGGGGGTTGTCTGGCAAGCTTGCCCTGGGGAGGAGGCACCTGCTGCAGCTGGAATCCACAGGTCTGGAAAGCATCCCGGGATGTGCCTGGTGCCGCCTGCTCCCACCCAGTGTGGGCTGAGCTGTGCAGGTGGGCACAGGGCACATGCTGGGGAACTCATCCTCACCCAGCACAGCCTTGGCTGCGGCTCCTATTCTCCTATTTCCATTCTGCCCCTCTGGAGAACGGAAAATTCTGGAGAATGGAGAATTTCCATCTCTCCCCCATCTCCTGCAACTGCAAGCAGCTCTCCCCTGCTCGCAATCCAGCCTGGCATTCCTTGGAGTCATCCAGGCCCAGCGGTGTTTTTTCCTAAGAAACTGTGATGCCAACATGTAGCAGGCACTGCAGTGTGGTGAGAACAACTCATGGGTCTAATCCTGCCTTAGCCCAAACCCAGGGACTGTGGCATGAGGTGAGCTTGGGCAGGAGACACAATCCAATCCCTGTATTGCATCCCAAACCCTGCAGAGCACAGGGTAACATGAACATACCCACAGTGCTAACTGCTGCCTGTAATACCAGAATTATGTTTTACTGCTTGTTATATCCTGGTACACTCCCAGCTCCATTCCCTACCCCAGGCCAAACCAGAGCACAGCAGGCTTTGGGATCCTCCTAATTAAATGCTATTATTATTGTTTTTACATCACATTTTTTAATGCAATTTAAAACCAGCCTCCAAACACACCCAGCATGTCCCTGGGGATTAGAGCAGAGAGCCTTAAAAACTGCCACTGGGATTACTCTGAATACCCCAACACCTTCTCTTGGGATGGGTATAAAGAAAGGGCTCATTTTGTGATGTATTTGGAGCTGCTGGAGTCTGTCCTGCAGTCCCTGCTCATCCCAGACAGAGCTGCTGTCTGCAGCATCCATCAAAACACAGGCACGTCCTTGGGAATAGCCCTATTTCATCCCCAGGTCTGGAGCTGCTTATGAAATTATCAGGGCCAGACGAATGGTGATTGTTGTTCCTGCAGATACACTGCACTCCAGGCACCTTGCAGGAGACAAATCTCTGACCCAATAATTGTATTTCTTCGCCTTCCTCCCTCCTTGGCTTCAAATACATGAGTTTAAAATGGTTCCAGATCTCTGAAGAGCTGCTGCTGAGAGATGAGAGGAAAGGAGAGGCAGAGGGCAGCAGAAGGCTCTCCCAGTCCATGGGTCCCATAAACCCAGGTGCCTATAAGATGCTGCAAGGAACCCCATCCGCTCATGCTCTCCCCTCCTTTCCACTTCCAAGACAGACCAGAAACAAGAGGGTCTGCTGAGGTCAGGGAGGTGGGACTGGAGAAAACCTCTCACCAGCTCTTACTGCTCTTCTGCATACCTTTTCTGCCCGTAGCTTTCTTTCTCTATTTGACCTTACCAGGTCTGATTTTAGTGGATATTTCCGCCTTTTGCGTGGCCCTGTACTCAGAATAATTTGGGAGGATGCTTGGTCCATACAGACATCTCCAAGGATGATATAAATGCAGGGTTAAGAGGTATACTCCCGCTGTGCTCTGTGGGGCACCAGGACTAGGAATTTAGGATCTGCTTAATACAGGATTCCAGGTTTCTAAAAGGTTTTTCAGGTTGTCTTGTGCACAGCCCCACCTTTGAGCTCAGCTCCTCAAATGATGAATGTTTTAGAAAACACTTTTCTAAAAGGAAAAAAAAATCCATATGTTGATATCACCTACACGGCAGCCGATGGACACGGGCACCAGTTTTCAGCTCAGAAAGTCCATCAGGGTGGGTCTCTGCTCCCTCTTCCTCCACGTGACAAAAATTATTGAGATTCTTCTCCTCTAGCAGCCAGTCAGTGATCCTGTGCTGCATGGGCCGAGGAGCAGATGCAGCCCTGGCAGGCAGTCAGAAAAACACCAAGTGAGCAAGTTTTTCTGCTGCCTCTCGCATCTACACCATTCCTCAGTGCTTGAGAGTGCGTGGTGTAATCAGCCTCCATTTGTTTGCATGGATTCAGTTCCAGAAGAGATGGGAACAGAAGCTACAGTAAAGTCTGCTCCTGCTGCTGGGGAGAAAATAGGGATGGGAAAGGTGCAGTTATTACCATCTCCTTGAACCTTCCTTGTTAAGCACTTCATAACTGAGATACCCCAAATAAAGCCTTGCAGGTGCCAAATGGCAAAGGTGCCTCTCAATAGACTCGTTACTGTGAAAACCACAGACGTTTGCTATGATCTCAGTATCCATGAGCTCAGCCTGCTCCTCTGGCTGATTTACTTCCCCAGCTAAAATATATCACCCTTCCCGACTTCCCATCAGCTGAAGAAGGGAAAGCAAGCTGCATGTGCCTTTATACAGAGCACTACACCCCAAACAGCCTGGGAACATTGGTGAGGCTGTTGGACACCAACCTCATTCCCCCAAAACACAGACTGAGTTAGGAAGGATCACAAAGTAAAAGATTTCTTTCTTGGAATGGAAAAAAACCCCAAACAACACTTGCACTAGTGATGAGGAAATGCTTGAAGAAAAACGTATTTTTTATTTTTGGATGATTTATGCAGTTCCCTTGGTAACTGCGGTGATGGAGAGTGTTGGTGTGACCCAGGCACCCAAGGCACAGTGCAAATATTGCAGGACAGAACATGGAGGGTCCCTCCACTCTTGCCTTTGCACATGGCTGATTCATGCCCTGCTCTCTCTGCCCAGGTACCACCGTGCTGGTGAGGACTGACTCTTTGGGATAACTCTTCCATCACCTCCTCGTCAGGCCATGGACAGCATGGGGGGTTTGCTCATCCTCCCACTTCAGCCATGCAACCTGCCCCGCACAGCCGCCCTGCTCGGACAGGCTCCGCACGCCAAAAGCGAGTTGTTGGCAAACAAACACAGACAATTTCCTCATCTCCGAGTGATTTATCTGCTGAAGGAAAAGCTAAGCTCAGCCTTGACGTCCCGCTTTTTATTCTACTCGGTTTCCCAGCCAGGCGAGCCGGGGCCCGTGGAGTTCAGTGAGTGTGGCCGAGGTCAGACCACAAATCAGGGCTCCGTCAGCCCCGGCGCGCAGGAGCCTCCTGGCCAGAGGCCCCTGCAACTGATTTATCTGCTGCCTGCTGTTTCCTTATTTTTAGTGCATGTGCTGGAGTTTCTCATTACTCACAAAGAGCTTATTTGGGACTCCCTGTCCCCGGGGATGGTCCCTGCCATGCACTGTGCAGGATGCCCAGGGTCTCCAAGCAGTGGGAGGTGCCTTTGTGCATCCCACTGCCATCTGTAAGCAGCCAGACACTGAAGAAAGAGCTGAGTTTTCCCTTGCTGGGATTGTGGTTTTGGGGCAGCACGGTGGGTGCTGATTTAGCGGGGGCTCTGTGAGTCTCCCCACGTGTCCTGGGGCTGCAGTGAGAAGGGACAAGCTCCACATGCCTGTGTGACCAGGGTCTCTACCTCAGCCATGACACAGCCTGAGCCTTCAGGTGATTCGTTTCACCCACCCTTGCTTCCAGGCAACAGATTCATGTTTGGGACAGGGACTGCTCAGCACTGATACAGCTCTGGCCATGCACTAACACCTAAAAGCAGCACCACAGCTCATAACGCTGTGATGATCCAAGCACAGCTCCAGCACAGCCTCTGCATGGGAACACAGCTAATTTTAGCTCATCGGAAAGTGCAGCGTGGTTGCACAGCCAAAATCAGATGCAGCTAAATAGATCCTGGTGGAGGGGGCTCATTTGCTTAATACTCTTCAATATTCATCATCCTTAAGTCCAGTTTAAGTCCAGGAGCTTTGCTCTGTGTGCCCTCAGGGGAATCCTTTGGACTCAGAGAAGATGGACACAAGAAGATGGTGTCCTGATAAGCAAGGACTGTGCAAAGTGGAAGTCAACATTTAGCTGGGTGTTGATCCCTGCCTGCTGCTCACTGTGTTTGGGGGGATCACGGTCTTGGGGGGATTATTCTCCAGGCCCACACAAACACCCTGAATATGGATCAGGAAGAGCAGAGGGGTTACCTCACTCCATGGGCAGAAAGGCTGGCATCCAGTGTCAGGACGGTGGCTCTGGGACACAGGCTGTGGGACTGGACTTTGGCCAGCTTCTGGAAGGTGTTTACTGCTGCCATAATAACGGCAGCTCAGCAGCTGGCACCTTCCCACAGAGCCAGCACCCCTGTGTGCCAGGCTGGAGGGGGGACAGGGACCCCAATGGGCAGAGCCTGCAGTGGGGAAGGTGGAGAGGCAGCCACAGGGAAGGTGGAGAGGCAGCCCTGAAGACAACCCAGATATTACAAGCAGATTTAAAGATGTCTTTTCCCAGGACACTGACGGCCGTGTGAACTGCCCCCTCTTCAGGCAGAAGGGTTTAAGGTCGTGTCCCTGGGCCTGTTCCCCCAAATCAGAAGATTTCATCACACAGCACTGCTATCAAATAGGAGTTGAGGTGCAGGGAGGTGGGGTTTTCTATTTGCAGTGCCAAATGCTGCCCTGCAGCCAAAAGACACCACGACCCCCTGGAAGTGCTGGCACCAATGGGTGATGTCCATCAAGGATTTCTAGGTCCAGAGGTCCAGGGTTGCAGCCCTTGAAGTTGTAACTTGATTCTGCAGCCCTATAAATATGACCAGGGAACACTATAAATACGGGCAGTGCAAAACAGTAACAGTAACTGCAGTAGCAGTCATCAAATCCATTTAAATATAAGGACTATAATTCAGCAGATTAGCTGAGCATGGATGGGGAATCACAGGGATCACAGGAGGAGATGTAGCCATGGAACAGTCCAGTTCCTAGAGAGGTTCATGACGAATTTGCTGTGCCACCTTTGGGTATGGACTCAGCTCCCATGTTGGGGTGCAGAGGTTGCTCCATACCTACTGGGGGCATGGTCTGTGTCTGGTGGTCATTGGAGACTGATCTCTCTCTGCAGCCACTGTGCCCTGTCACGTCACCAGTCAGACTTGTTAACTGCCTGGGAGCTGCACAAAATGCTCAGCTGGTGCCTCCCTGGCATGATCACCCATCCCTTGGGTTTTATGCCGGGAAGCTGTTTCTTCCCTTTATATAGACTGCCCAAGCAGGGATTCCTACACCAGTGATCAGATGACACCAGGAGGGGGACAAAGGGGTTGCATCCTTCTTTTCCTGCAAGGATCGCAGGCTTGTAGCCACAGAGGAACCTCCAGCAGAGGCTCCTTTCCATGCGGAATTTCTCCTTTGTCACTTTTCTCCCTCTAAATATTCCTGCTTGCCCTTTTCTGTTGGACTAGTTGGTGTTAAGGCTTCAAGAGCCTATGAGGAAACATCACTTTTCATCTGAGAAGGAATGACAGGCCCTAAGACCTCACAGCCCAGTAACACTGACACAGAGTGAACAGATTTAGGATGTAGGAGATGCTTTTTCTGCCCATGGCTCCCTCCTCCTTTTATAATTCAGCTTCTCCCTTATGGCCCACCCTCAGCAGTGTCACCAGACAGGAGCAGGCAATGGCCACCCTTTGGTGGGCCTGAGGGTGGAGATCAGCAAAGAAGAGCTGGGTTCTCATGCATGGATTGTGTGCGGATCAAGGGCCATCCGTTTGGAGCTGATGTCAGTGAGGAATCATGAGGAAGGTAAGTGTCACCTGCTTCTACAGCAGCTAGAGACTGACCTGGATGTTGTCAGTGGGGCCCAGTCTCCCCCAGGCATTGCCCATGGGCAAGAGGTCTGGGCACAACTGGGAATGAATGGGGACCAAGGAGACTCAGGGGCTTTGCCAGACCTATCTGCATGGGTTACTGCAAGCTTCCAGGAAAGAGGAGCACGGTGGGTAGAGCTGTAGGGCACAGACATTTCTCATTTGCAGCAAAAACCCCACATTTTCCCTTTTTTACTGCTGTAGGAAACTTTATTTGGAAGAAAATATTAGAGCACATTGCCCGGATGGCTCTGCAGGACATGGAAAACAAGGAGGAGGGATGGGAGCAGCAGGGAAGAGAGGGCAGAGCAGAGGAAAATCTCACCCCAAGCAGACCAGTGCAAGGGCTGGGGGAAAACTTGCTGTATGCCATTTGCCAGAGTCATGTCTGCAGTCCTGGAAACAAGGGTTGGATCCTGGAAATGCTGCTGGAAGAGAAGATGTACCATAAATTTTGACTGTAAGGCAACCCTGAAGAGGCAATAAATACGTATGCACACACATCCCCATGCCAACTTTCACACCTCTTCCCATTTTGACACCCAGACATGGTATCTGACCTCTGGGATCAATCCTCTATCACCACAGGCCCCATCTGAGTCCTGTCCAACGTGTCGTTCCCAAAGTTCACCCTCCTGTTAATCTTATTTCCCTCTTTGATCCTCCTGCCCTGCCCAGGCTGGTTCCTGTCCGAGTGTCCAGGGCAAAAGGTGGCAATCAGGAGGGCATGGGAATCCTGAGGCGAATGGCAGTGATTTACAGCTCAGACTGCAGTGGCTCTGAGTTCAGGAGGGTGGCTGGAATGGGCAAAGAAACGGGCAGCATGAGATACCAGCCTACCACTAAATAATTTCCTTCTGACTCGGCACGTCCTGTACTCTGTAAATCCTTCTTCCAAAGGATTTAATAAATCCCCTGCTTTTCCCATCCCCCCCAAACCAGACAGTCCTGTGTATAAGATGGGTCCATCTCTCCATGTCCTCTGCAACCCACAGCAAATGGATGAGAGCACGTCCCAGCGTCATCCCGGTGGGTCCATTATGCCATTAGCCAAGGAGGAGCTGGGACCTGCCCTGGGAAGGTCACTGCAGCAAATCAAGGGGATGGAGATGGGGAGAGCCACTTCTCTTGCTCCCGAGTTGCTTTGCAAGTGAACTGGGAGGCAGATGAGAAGCCAAAGCGATAAAGGCACAGTGGATACCACACACACCCTTGATCCTGTCTTGCTTCCAGTTCCTGGAGGCAAATGATCTGGTTGACACTGATGGGATCACTCTCTGCTGATCAGCTTCTCCTGAATCTCCTTAGCCCATAAATAAGAGCCAGCATCACAGCACGGCCAGCAGCTCCCAAGATGAAGGGGCAGAGCCGACATCCTTATTCCAACCTGTTTTTTGCCTGCTTTGGAAGGGAAGAGATGTGAGTGGCTCTGTTGCCCATGTGCACTGAAAGGAGAGGCTGAGCAATGCCATGGGATGCTGGTGGCCTCAGTGATGCCCCTCAAAATCCTGAGCAAAATGGATGCCCTTCAGGGCACTAGCAGCAGCAGGCAGGGTTTAACACAGGCAGTGCTGCTTCTGCTGCTCTCTCCTTGCTGCTGCCTTGCCTTGAACGGATTTCAAAGCTTTTGTCACCCCCCCAAAAAAAGAGTGACAAAGACTCAGCCCTGGAAGAAGGACTACAGCTAAAAGAGCAGATGCTGTTTAGCTCCTCTGTGCTGGGGGATGGCTGGGAAGAGGAGGCCAAGGAAATGAGGGTGTATTTCATGTTGTCTTTGCTATTTGGTGCGATGCCAGAGTACTCGGCAGTGGAGGAGGAGGGGAAGAGTATCTTTGCTCCAAAGAAAACTTAGTCCTTCTTCCAGGGAAGTCTCCTCTGAGATTTGAAAAGTGAAAGGAAGGTCACCCTTGATGCTCTGGACCAGTCACTGCCCTGCAGTAGGTACAGCTGGGATCACTGGCAGTGGGGGGCAATTACCATAGCCCCAGAGCCATGACACAGCTAACACCCTTCTAAACATGTTTTCCCTCCTATAACCCTGATTGGGGTGTCCCTCTCTTTCCCACTCCCTGCCTGCTCCTTTCCCATTCTCTTGGCATAAAAGGCTGAGCTTCAGCTAAGGTAGCCCCTGCCCTGGCTGCCTTATGAATATGGGGCTGTCCTGCACAAGGAGGACCCTCATCCTACTGCAAAACCTATCCATATACCTGACCTGAACCTGAGTCAGAAAGGGAATGAGCCCCTCCTCTCTCTTTTCTTTGAACTAGAGCAAAACCAGCCCATTTCCTACCCCTGCAGCTCTCGCAACACCCAATATGAAATCCAGCTCTTGAGCTGTTAGTTTGGCTGATGTTTTCTACAGCAAGCCGTACACATCTTGGTATCCTACACTGTGATATCATATAGGATATCCTATATAGTGTGCCTGCACCCCACTTCTCACTCCAGCCTGAGTCTGAGTGAGCAGGTACCTGGGAGGACCAGTTTGTCCAGCGAATACCATAACCAGCCTGGGGGCAGGCAGCACCTGCCCTCTCCCTGGCTCTGCACCCGTGGGTGAACAGAGCAGTGTGTTTGCTGAATGAACCTCTGTCCTGCCTATGACTGAGTCTACCTTAAGACTGTACCTGTCCTTCACCTGTCTGAAACCAGCCCTCCTCCCAGCTCCACTCTCCAACCTGTCCTCACTGGCAGGGCCCTGGCTGCTCTTCTGCCACCGTGTGGGCATCGTGTCCAAGGGTGTCATTCAGAAGGGCTGTGTAAAGCCTGGGCTTTGAATCTTCCAGGACTCCTCATCTGGCTGTGTGCTGGAGGTGTGCAGAGCCAGGAAGCGATGGTGCTGCTGGTTATCCATGCAAGATTTGTGGGTTTGGGGCAGATACTCTGTGTCCTGGTACAACTCAGTGGAGTCAATGAGAGGAGGAGATGTGGAGAAACAGATGAGGGCAGAGGGACACAGGACAAAGACACCCTGAAGGCTTTTTAAGAAATGACACCTATTTATGGACAGCCCTCAACGGCGCTGCTTGTCCCATCCCTGAGGAGGGGAGATCCCATGGGGCTGAGCTAGTCCCGCTCGCCTGGCAGTGTCTTTGCCCCTGGGAGCTGTAATTCCTGGTGTTTCCCGCAGGCAGCTGCAGCACAGTCCCTGCCCAGCTCCAGCAGCTGTTGCAGGAGAGCTGCCATGGGACGTCCCGAGCTGCTCCATGCCCCTGGGCCCCGGCTTTCCTCACCCTGCGCAAACAGTTTGTGCAAGAAGCCCTGGGCTGAGCCTCTCCCTGGGGTGGAGCACCACCAGCACACACAGGAACATGGTGCCCTTGCCAGCTCTCCCAGCCACCCCCCTACGACTGGCACAACTCGTACAGCGTTCCCGGGACATCTGCAGCCCCGCACAAGCTCTGTCCCTGTGGTTTACCCAACACCGTGCCTGCAGGATACAGCCTGTCCCCTCTCCCACAGGCACTAGCTTACAGCAGGCAGATGTTTTCTCCTCAGCCGTTTAGGACCCCAAAAGCCAGGCAGATGTTTGTCCATCCTCCCTTCACAACACCCAAAATAACCAGGAGAGTGTGGCACACCTCTGGAGGTGGCTGAAAAATGTTGGGATGTCATGACAACCCCTTCTGGATGGTAGGATTGCTGGCAGTAGTTTCCCTGCAAGACATAAGGTGTGTAGTGACCTGGTCTTCTGCTTTCCACCCTTTGCAATAGGGCCACTACCTTAAAAATCCTCAGCTTACTGACATTCCATGTGGATTTGGTTGCTTCAAGCCACAGTGCAACTTCCTAGGCCGAGGCTTCAGCAGGATGCAAATCAGCAGAGTACAGAACCATAGAACCATTTAAGTAGAAAAAGACCTCTAAGATCACGGAGTCCAACCATTAACCCAGCACTGCCAAGCCCACCATTAAACCATGTCTCATAGTGCCACATCTACATATCTTTTAAATAAACCCAGGTATGATAAGTCCTCCACTTCCCTGGGCAGCCTGTCCACTGGCATCACTGCCAAGGGCACTGCAGAGCTCCTACAGCTCCACAGAAGAGCATCTATGAGCTGGCCTCCACCTCTCATCGAGCTCTGCTGCATCTCAGCACAACTCTGCATCCAAGCAGACAACGTGGGACATGTTATCCTGCCTGTCCCACTGGTCCTGGGTCCAACCACCCATTCCTTATGTAAGGCACTGGACATCCCTGACACTTCTGTGCTCTAAGTGTGTCTTACACCTTGGCAAGCCCATCCTGAGGTGCTGCCCCAGGAACATGCTAGGAAAGACCAAAATCCGATTTATTATTTTGCACCCAGTCACCCTAAGCTCATGTTCTGTGGCTCCTGAGCCCAAGGGACCTGCAAAAAGCCCTGATGGAGGGAGGAGGCACAGGGACCGGCAGCTCCCCTGCAAGGCATCCCCTAAAATCCATCATGTTCAGTGTTTTCATCCCTGCACATACCCCAGCCCCTTCCTGGGGAGTTTCGGAGGGCAGCAGGCAACCACTACCAACCATTCCCAGTGCTTCAGGACCACTGGAATCACACCAGCTTGGCCTCTGCTCTGCAAACACAGCAGCTACTGCAAGAACCGGCAGAGAGGAGGAAAAACAGCAAAGCAAAGAGGAGGGGGAAAACCAAACCCCTCGGAGCAGGCAGGAAAGGCTGGAGAGATCTGCTTGGACCCAGGGAGGACGAAGCCCTGCTTTTCCTGCGCTAGCCCCCCCTCCTTTCTCCTTCGTCCCACCTCTAAAAAACCGCTGATCTGCCCGTGATAAGGAACAAGGCTCCCCCTTGAGCAGCGATGAAATCTCATCTCGTGTTTTTGAGGGTGTTCTGCGCTACTGGGAAAGGACGGGAGCTGCCTCCAAGCTCCAACCCACGCCTCCCCTCCGGCCCCGCGTTAAAAAACAAGCGGCTCCGGAGGAAGAAGGGGAGAAGGCAAAACATGCCGTTCCCGCAGCTCCAGCAGCTCCTGCCCCTCGCATCTCCGCGGCGGAGGCCCTGGCTTGCTGGCAGCGCTGGGATTGGCCGGGGGTGGGTGGGAAAGGGAGCCCAGTTTGGTGTTACTGGGCAGACTTGGAGATTTTGGGGGGGATGAAGGGAGGGGGACACAGGCACACGCGCCTGCGTCGGGAGGGGAGCGTGCACAGGGCTTGTTTTGTGATGCTGGATTCCAGTTCGCCTCCGCCGGCGCGCTGGGACACGGCGTCAGCTGCTTTCTGTCTCATGCTGCTCTTTGGGCGACAGCGATAGGGGAGAGCAGGGATGGCGGGGGGGGTCTCTCTGGCGCTGGGTTGGTGCTGGGCTACGCGGTGCCCGCCTGAATGTCCCCATTGTGCTGCCAGGGAGGGAGCAGGAAGCGCTGGCATCGCCCCTCTGCGCGCCTTGGCACCTCCCCGGCACCCTGCCAGGACGGGGGACCCCGGGAAAGGGCCAGCGGCTATGCCCCCAGGGACCCCCCTGGGGGAGAAGGGAGAGGAAATAGGAGGGGAAAAAGAAGTTTTAAAAAAAATATTAAAAAAACCCCCAAAACAAAAACAAACAAAACAAAAAAAAAAAAGGGTCTGGAAGTAGAAAATGTCCCCATGCAGAAAGAGGATTGAAAGGAAAGGGAAAAATGCAGCCAACCCCTTTGTCTGCTGCACTTGAGCAGTAAAAGTGGCATTTTTCTAGGGGGACAGTAAAAAAAAAAAACACTTGCCACTGCCCCCAAATGCTAATTTCATCCCAGGTGGCTGGCCCAGCACAGGGCTAAACTAATCTCAGCAGAATGTCTCACCCAGCCCTGAAGCCCAGTCCCTGTGCTTTACTGCTGGGGATGTCGCCATTTCCCAGCCCCATCTACCCAAACTGCCCCATCTCCCTCCCTGCCCGCAGGATGGGTGCTGGGCAGAGGCACCCTGGGCACCTACACCCATCCCAGCCACGTGCAGGTGTAGCTTGGGTTCGCCTGGATGATATCTTGTCCATCACCAGCACGGGCTGAGAAATTCCAAAGCTGCTCAGCACTTCCACACAGCTTGACAGTATGAAATTAAACCCAAAAGCAGGAGAAAAAAACCTTAAATGGCAGCAGAAAATGAATTCTTTTTTTCCCTTTTTTTTTAAAAACGTGTGAAAGTAAATTGATTTCTTCAGGCTAGTGTCCAAGAGAAAAAGTAAACCCCTGTGCCAGATGCCCACTCCATCCTTCTCCGTGAGGGTCTGGGGTGCTTCTGGAAAAAGTCTGAAGGAAAGGTTCAGGAGTCATTGCTCAGTGCATGGAACCAAGAAGGGCAAGTGGGGAAGAAGCAGAAGCCCCCCCCAAATTACCTTAACAATCTTAGAAAATAAACAGGAATTTTGGAGTAACATTTTGAAGAGCATCTACGTGCCCTGGTGCCTTGTCAAGGGGTAACACGGGTTGGTAGGACTCTTGTGGTGGACTTCAGGTGACAAGCTGTGGGGCTAACACCTGCTCAGTTTTTTATAATTATTAATTTTGCTTGCTCATTAGTGTGCAAACCAGAAAGTTCATCACCCTGTCCTGAACAGAGGGAATACCAATAGGCCCACAGGGCTGGCTACCATGAAAGCAAGCAGGACCCGCTCCACGCAAACAACCAGGAAACCCATCCTGGTTCCAGTTTCTTGGTGCTTTTTATGTGATGTTTGCATTACTGAATGCACTTTGACACGGGGAGGATCACTCCCTCTGTCACTAGAGTAGCACCTGTGGTTACAGCATTGGCAGGGAACACCACACACCAAACAACGTGCCCGTTTGTCCAGAGCCCAGCACATCACCAGCAAGCACGTGGAGGGCAAGTTCCACCCAGGGGACACTGACCAGACCACTGACTGACCACATCCCACCAAGTGGGTATCTCACCCTCCAAAGACTTTGCTTATCCATACCACCATCATGAATATACTGCAGGTCTGCCTTGGCCACCCGGCACCTTCCTGGTCACCAGCTGAGAGAAGATGGGGTAGGAGGCAGCAGCTTGGAGGCCAGTCTGGAAGATGCAGCCCTGGGCACCTCTGAAAGCCAAGCAAAGCCCCACATAAAAGGGTTTGGAGAGCCACGCTCATTAGAGAAGGGAGTGAGGTGTTTTTCACTTGTAGATGTGAGCTTCCATTCATGGTTCCTCATTAGGACTCAAAAAACCTGTGGACCTATCCCAACTTTTGGTTGGCAGTATCTGCACTCCTATCAGCTTGGAATTGTCCATTGGGCAGGTCACTCAAGGGAAAAAAACCCATAAAGCCCACGCAATTATAAACCAAGTCCTTCCTTGTGTTCAGTCTCAGCTCAGTGGGTGCTCTCCTAGGCCGACCCAAGTCACTGACCTGGCCCTTCCGCCCTCTTCCCATTCACTCCACAGTCTGACCAAAGCCAATACCAAGGGATTTTAATTAAAACTTCTTTCCAACCACAACGGTGGGCATTTTGTCTGTTAATTGCAGAACACACAGCCTCTCAGCAAACTGAGTGACTGTCCAGTTGGCCACTGCACCCTTTCCAAGTCAAGAGTTGGGAACATTAGTACGGAGCACAAGAAAGGTCTTTCATAGTAAGGACACGTACAAAACAAGAGGTGAATGATGATGATCATCATCATTAGGAGACAAAAATGAGAAGAACATCTTCTTTTGCTGGGTAAGGGTGAAAACTGGGCTGAGAGCCCACCTCTGCCATGTTGAAAAAAACAAAATGGAAGAAGAACACATCCTGATCCCACAACAAATTCACCTGTGGTACAACCAGGGCAGTTGATTTGCTTTGTACTCACTCCACTCTTAACATTTGCTAGGGAAGGAGGATCAGATTTCTCTCTGCTGTTCTAGTGGAGGTCTTGGAGGCTCTTGCCCTGAGGGTTTTAAGGTCAATGGAGAGGCCTCAGTGTCTGAGTCCTCTAAGGGTGCATCTACTTTTGCATGACAGTATTCAGGCAGTGGCTCACAGGCACTGTGAGATCAATAGACAGACATAAGCCCTTCTCTGGTACCTCCATAAAATGCAAAGTCCTATCTTATCACACGTTTTTGCTTCTCAAGCTCAAAGACATTGTGTTTTACACTGCTGAGCTTCATATCTTCTTTTTGCTCTTGGTCATCCAATTATCTTTTTATATCATGGCTAGGCTTCACGAACGAAGATTTGGGAATCTTTTTATAAAACCTGTAACTTACTTACTGTATTAGCTTACTGTTGATACCCCCTCAGCTGGTTTACACATCTCAACGTTTCTCTTCTACTTTTTTTTTTTTTGGGTGATTCACAGAAGCATAAAGCAAGCAAGATAGGCCCTGAGGCTCATGTTTGTAGCTTCAGGGGAAACCTTCCCTTCTGCCTGACAGTTCCCCTTGCAACAGCAGCCATGGCCACCTGACAAGCAGCCAGTCCAGACCCACCTTCATCCCATCCTCCAAACACATACAGATCATTTCATTCTTCAAAATCCATTGGAGATCTTGCAGCCTTCCCTGAAGGAGAACAGTTTGGCTCCTTCAGTGCAGTCCAACCTTCCACAGCAAGGACAGGCATCCTCTGCAGAAGACAAGCTCTGGTGGGGATGTCAGAGATGTCTAGGCCAGGCTGGATGGGGCACTGAGCAACCTCGTCTAGTGGGAGGTGTCCCTGCCCACGGCAGGGGGATTGGACTAGATGATCATCATTAAGGTCCCTTCCAACCCAAACCATTCTGTGATTCTAGGAGAGGAAATCTTCTAGCTATGGAATTTCTCTCTGAAAACAACCCAAGGCACACACACGGTAGGCTTGGGCTGTTTGTTGCTGCAGCACCCAGCTCCTACAGCACGGAGAAATCCCATAAGACCCTTGCCAGGAAAGAGCATAACACAACTCCCTATAACAGCCCACCTGGGCTGGACACCACCCAGCTGCCAAAACCACCTCCCTCGGGCCATCCAGTCATTAGGCTGATTATAATTACCTGCCAAGCTAATTGCACCCTTTTCCTAGGGAGAAGGAACTCAGAGATGCTGAGTGCATCTGGGAAGCTACTGGCAAATAGAGGGATATTTTTATAAGCTGTACTCAGTGCCTTAAATCAAGAGAGCAGAGCAAAAAGCTGCGGTGTATATCTAAAACATGCTGCTCTTGCTCCTCACAATTAAACATCGTCATGAGCACAGTTCACTTGGCAGACAGGAAAACCACAGCTTTGCCTTTGAGCCCTGCAAGGGCTGTAGCTTCAAGGGGGACATGATTTCAAGGGTGTCACATTGGTTTGCTTGCTCAGAGTTTAAGCCTGGCTTTGCCTATAAGGGAGAAGCACAGAAAAAATATGTTCTTTAGCAACAGCACAAAAAAAATTCACCTTGAAGACAGAAAGGCCCCTGCTCTCCATTCTTAGGCATGGCATATGCTTCAGGAAGCCATAATTTGGTCTTTCTACCCTAAAATCATTGCCAGCTTTCCCCTGGAAAACAATCCCAGTGTATTTGTAATTGAAAGATGTTGGCTGGAGAATGAAAACAAGCTGGTAATGAAAGTTTTCACTTTCAAATGCTACAGCTTTGCTATTTGGAAACTTTCTCCATTTCATGTTCTTCTTTCCAGCCAATTCACATTTTTGTTTCAATCTTTACAGGCCCAGCCAGGCACTTGTGTGTGGAGCTGTTGTTAGTGTGTCATGGATAGCAACACATACCTAAGGGAAGGAGTCAACATTTGCTGGAAACGGGCCTGGCTGAACTCCCTTTCCCCCTCCCTCATCCAAATGGCCCCCAGCTTTGGAAAAGTTTGCCTCCAACTCTGAACTCGCTTGGCCTCAACTGCTATAAATAGTCGGAACAAAACCTCCCGGGCCAAATGCCCCAAGTGTTTAGAAAGCTTTGATCCTGTGCTGCTTTTGAGAGCTTGAGCCTTTTCAGCTCCTGCAGCTGGAGCCCATATTGCTGATCAGAGCAGGGGCAGGGAGAGCTGGACCCCAGGCTGGGAAGGGGTGTGTGTCAAGCCCTGTGTACACCCCATGTGCAGACCCTCCTGACTCTCCCATGGTAATCCAGCATCAGTGCAAGAGCAGAGGGCAGGGTGTAAGGATTGAAGCCATGATACTGGCCTCGAGTCCAAGAATCTTCCATTACCTTCCAAGAAGGCTGCAGAAGGACTCTGGACAAGGGCATGGAGTGACAGGACATGGGGGAATGGCTTTTAACTGACAGAGAACAGAGTTAGATTAGACATTAGGAAGAAAATCTTCCCTGTGAGGGTGGTGAGGCACTGGCACAGGTTGCTCAGAGAAGCTGTTGCTGCTCCATTCCTGGAAGTTTTCAGAGCTAGGTTGGACAGGACTTGGAGTAATGTGGTCTAGTGGAAGGTGTCCCTGCCTATGGCAGGGATTGAACTAAGTGATCTTTAAGGTCCCTTCCAACCCAAACTATTTTATGATTCTATAAATCCCTTTGAGGAGAGTCATCCCTTGGCTGGTGCTGATAAGCAAACCCTCCTCCTCCTCCTCCTCCTCACTCCTGCCACCGTGTGTGCTTTCTGTCTCTGTTGTCCTGTGGGTTGAGGGTGCTTTGCCTCTCCATCCCTCCCTCTGGCTGTGCCTGTTCCTTGTGCCTTGGCACTGCTCGCCTTGGCCAGAGACAGAAGTGGAAAGGCACAAACATCGGGGGAAAAAAACAAAAACCAAAACAAAACAGAAAAAGGGCTGCTCTTGCAGTATTTCCAACCCATCAAGCCCAGAGTGGGAATCCTGTGAGAAAGACAGCTCTCACAAAACCCCAGGCCAAGAGGTTTGGATAAGCGGTCCCAGGGTTTGCATCCTCCCTGCCACCAAGATCGCAAGGGTTTTGGAAGAACACAGCCTGGGCACTTGCAGGGGTGCTCAGCAGCTACCAACCAGCAGCCAGAGAAGGTACCAGACACTGCTCCTCAGGGCAGCACCTGCCTTTCCTACCTCTGCGTTTCCAAGGGGTTAATGTGTGTGTGACTCAGAGTCTCCAGATCCCAGCCAGGAAAACAGCTTTCTGCCCAGATGGATTTTCCCCTGCCACAGCTCTTCCTTTTGGGAGCAGAAGTTGGCAGTGCCATTGCACACAGCAGCACAAGGAGCATGGCAGGGCTGGGGTAGGGCAGCTCAGGATAACTCACCAGCCTGGAACAGAGGGGACCTCACTGCCCACCATGGCTGGCAGAACAGACAACCAGGACAGAGGTGCAGCACCAAACCATCCTCCCTCGGTGTTCCTTTAGCAGCAGTAGTGTTTTGCTACACCCTTGCACTTGGCCAATGCTTTTCCCCAACCAAGCGATTCGTTACAGGACACTTTGTTCCAAAGCAAACCCCACTCAAAAGTCTCGAAGTGTTCCGAACCCCAGCAGCAAGCGTTTGCCCCTCTGCCTTCTCACCTTACCCTGCAACAGGCTGGTGGTGGTGAAATCGTGGTTCTGTGGAAATTTAGGGGAGCTGGCATGAGTTCAGGCTGGTGTGTCTCTGAGGAGCCAGCTTAGCTAATACTGCGTTGGGAAAGGGCTGAGGTCAGCCCCATCGCCCTCTACCACTGTCAGGGCTCTAGTATGGGGGCAAGGCAGCCTGGAAATTATTCCTTAAGAGAAATGATAAATAAAGCAGCCCAGTTTTGGAACCCTCAGACAGAGTCCATTGCAGAGGAACAGAGTTTGACCCCCTCCTTGTCCCACTGCATCCCATGGTGGGTCAGACAGGGCTTGATCCTGCTGCCCGGGAGTGCGCCTTGTGGGGCAGCTGGGCAGGTGACACCCAGCCCAAACAGTGGCCACACAGTGTCTAGCCTGGTGTCACTTCTGGAGAGCCCCTCCTGGGCTCTCCAAGGTCATGGGACTTGCTGCCTGAGTCCTGTCAGAGAGCTTTGCCTCCTTTTTCCTGCTCACCAATGGCAGGGGGCAACCCTCACCCAGCCACAAAAACGGCTGCAGCACCCAGAAACCCCCCTGGGTGGGCTCCTTTAATCTCCTGCATTCCAGGCCATGTCACCCTGGAAGGGGTGGCTGCTCCCCAGGCAGCAGACGGGGGGGACAGGCTGTCCCCCGGGGGGTTTGGCAGCACACTGCCTCCGAGGCGAGGGCTGGCTCGGGGCTTTGTTTTATGTCCTGTTTATCCTGCCGAGAGAAACAGAGGAGTTCAGTGTGCAGGAATCTCGCGTCCTTGCCCCGCTCCCCCGCCGCATGAAAGCTGCTGAGCAAACAGGAGAAAATCAAAGGCGATTGCGCCCCGCTGGGTTTCCGCACCGCCGGCCCCGCTGCCAGCTCTTACATAAGCCCTCGGCTCGGCCCGGTGCTGCGCTCGGGGCTTTTTTTCTTGTAAACCAAGCAGCTGCCCCAGCACAGCCCCTCCGGGACCCTGAAGTTGTGCCACCCCCTCTGCCAGTCGGTGAACAGCTCTCTCCTGCCTCCTTGCCAGCCTGCTGTTTGGTTTTTTTTTTTTTTATCCTTGTCAAATAAGATGTAAGACCTGGGCAGCCCCTCGATACACAGCCGTGCTACATTCAGCAGGTTGTTGGCATGGCAGGACATGGGCGGTGGGTGACAGCCAAGCCAGGATGTCCCCACAGTCCCCAGACTCAACAGAACACCACGAGCTGCCACCATTGAACGTCTTCAAACCGAAAAAGAGTAGGTTTAGATTAGATATACAGAAAAAATTCTTCCCTTTGAGGGTGGTGAGGCCCTGGCACAGGCTGCCCAGAGAAGCTGTGGCTGTCCCTTCTCTGGAATTGTCCAAGGCCAGCTTGGATGGGGCTTGGAGCAACTTGGTCTAGTGGAAGGTATCCCTGCCTATGGCAAGGAAACTAGATGGGCTTTCATGTCCCTTCCAACCCAAACCATTCTGGGATTCCATAATTGATCTCATCACACCCCTTTCAAGACTGAGCACTGGGTCATATCACCTTCCCTGCTGGGGAAAGGAGATGCTTTGGCCCAAATATCCGCTCCATAACATGAAACCTCACCTCCCTCTGCTTTGCTCCCAGAGCATCACAGGTTTGTCACCGCTGGCACAGGTGTGTGTCCTCTCCATCAAGCACAGCCTGAAGCACCAGGACAAACTGTCCCTGCTTTCTTGTCTTGATCCTGTCATCTTTGGCTGTCGAGCAGTCCCCAGGCATTAAGGGTGTCCCCAGACATGTGCCCTGCATGGCTTATGAGGATTCATTTCCCCAGCTCTCCTGGGCATGCTCTCAAGGCTCATTCCCCCAGCCCTGTGGGGCACCCCAGGAGCAGCTTCTCAGACCATCCTAGACCTGCCATCCATCACTCTCCAGCAACATGCTATCATCCTCTACCATGCAAAAGTGTTCTTTCTTCCTACATCTTTTAACTGTTTAATATTTTCTAATTAAAAGCAATTTTAAAAAGTCCAAAAAAAAAATAATTTCCTGAGTTTCACCACCATTTAAACCTAACAGCACAGCAGTCCTGTTTACCTGCATGCTCCCCGAGCCCTCAGTAGGGAACTCCTCACTTTCCTGCATGCACAGCAGAGGAATTAAATCAAATTAACTCACACTTGGAGCTGTGGCAGGATTGGGCAAATCCTGGCTTGGCTATCTCACTTTAGACTACATCTTGCAAACAGAAGGGCTGGAAACAATTTTGCTTTAATTGCTTTTTAAAATGCAGCCAGCAGATGGTTTGGTAACCTGAATTCATGACTCCTTCCACAGCTCCAGGCTGCTGGCTGGGAAACCAAACCCAAGAACAAGCCAGGTAGTGAGGAATCCATCCTGCCTGTTTTACTGAAGTGCTGGTCATGATGCCCAAGACAGGGCTGTCTGGGCTGGCCGAGAGGGACTATTTGCAAGTGCACCACAGCCAGTGGCATCAGGGCCACCATGCTCAGAAGCACCCTGATAAGCCTGGAGAGCCCATGAGTATATAACATGGTCCACAGTTTCCCTGGAGAGCATGGCATGGTGTCTCTGTGGCACAGGGGACAGGCCCTGGCCACATGTCCTTTGACCCCGGGGGCTCTTCCTGTGAACCCGTGCCCAAGAGCATCCTAACTGCTCCTGAAAGGTTCATGAATCAGGCAGGCAGAGTCCTTTTCTTTTTGGCTCTTGCTCTGACCCACTGTGTGACTTCCCACTAGTACCTTCACCTCTCCGTGGCAGTCACAGGATTTCTGACCATGATGTCTCCACGCCCATCAAACTGGGAACAGGGACTGCCAGGGCTACACACCAGTTGCAGACCTGGTGCACTACAGCAGGGTTTGAACACACCCAGGCTGACCCTCCTGACCCGAGTGGTTTATCCTTCACGGGTTAGTCCCCACCTCTCCAGGAACACCCAGGTGTTCCACATCCCACAGTACCCAGCCACAGGGCTCTGCCCCAAAACCAGCCAGAGAGGAACTAAGTCCATCCCGAGAACCTTGCAAACGTCTCGTGAAGCCAGCTTGTTTTTCTCTTACCAAGTAATTTGAAATTCTTGGAAGGCAATCAGGAAAGTACAAAGTATTCCAGCTCAGGACAGCCTGGGACTCATTCCTTAGAGGCACAATGGTTGTTTACTCAATCACTCATACATTAATATCTAAAAATTCATGAGTTCAATTGTAAACAAGAAGTACTGGCTTTACAGTGGTGTCTATTTAACAATAGTGGTTCCAGATTGAATGCTGATTTTGTTGTTATGGTTCTAATCTGGCTATCAGAGGGTCGAGATCTTGCAAAATTATGGGAAATATTTCAAGCCCATTTATTTCTGGTTTTGAAATGCATCCCTCTAAAACCCAAGGCCAAAGAAAGACTATTTCAAATCAACATCGAAGAGCACAGGCAGGGAGAAGAGCTGTTTGTGCCAGCACTGTCCTCTGGCTCAAGAATAAATGAGGGAAAATGTCGGCCATGGATATGTTTGTGCTGGAAATCTGTAGAAGATTGAGAGGGAAAGTTCCCAAGACAGTCTCCTAAGGGGACCAACAGAACAAAAAATATCCCAAACCAACCATTTTCCAAGACAAAGAACAATTGGCTTCTGGAAGCACTTGTACTAGTGGGTTGCCTATGATGAGCAGGTCTCATCTGCACTCATCAGCTCAAGGACTGTAAACCCAAAAGTCCAGGACTCTTCACAACACTCCATCTGTGGAAAGCCTCTGAAACTTCATCCCAAGAGAAACCTGGCAAGACCAGCTCCCTCTCCCAGAAGGAGCTGTGGGGGACGAGTATCCTCAGTCAGTTTGCAGACACCATCAAGTTGCGGAGGAGTGTTGATCTGCAGGCGTGTAGGAAGGCTCTGCAGAGGGATCAGGATAGACTGGATCAATGGGTAAAGGCTTCTGGTATGAGGTTCAACAAGGCCAAGTGCTGAATCCTGCACTGGGGTCCCAACAACCCCCAGCAGCGCTACAGGCTTGGGGCAGAGTGGCTGGAAAGCTGCCTGGTGAGACCAGGACCAGGGGGTGCTGGTTGACAGTGGCTGAACAAGATCCAGCACGTGCTTCGGTGACCCAAAAGGCCAATTGAACCTGGCCTGTATCAGCAATAGTGTGGCCAGCAGGACCAGGGCAGTGACTGTCCCCCTGGTCTGGGCACTGCTGAGGCACCTCAAATCCTGTGTCTGGTTCTGGGCACCTCACTACAAGGAGGTGCTGGAGTGTGTCCAGAGAGGGGCAACTGAGCTGGGAAAGGGTCTGGAGGACAAGTCCTATGAGGAACAGCTGAGGGAGCTGGGGGGACTCATCTTGGAGAAAAGGAGGCTCAGGAGGGACCTTCTCACTCTACAGCTCCCTGAAAGGAGGTTGTAGCCAGGTGGGGGATTAGTCTTTTCTAAGTAACAAGGAATAGGACAAGAAGAAATAGCCTCGAGTTGCACCAAGGGAAGTTTAGGGTGAACATTGGGAAAAATTTCTTCATCAAAAGAGTTGTCGGGGATTAAAACAGGCTGCCCAGGGAAGTGGTGGAGTCACCATTCCTGGAGGTACTAAAAAGACGTGTAGATGTGGCACCTGGGCACATGGTTTAGTGGTGGCCTTGGCAGTGCTGGGTTAACGGTTGGACCTGACAATCTTAAAGGTCTTTTCCATCTGAAATGATTCTGTGATTCCATCTGCAGGATCAACATGGTCCAGAGCTCATCGGAGCTTACCTTTCCTTCCCTGTTTACTGACTGGCACTGCCACAGGCCCTTCCTACGTCAGGTCTGTGCAGCCTCAAGCTCCCCAGCTGGTCCTTCCTACAGACATCTCTCCCTTTTGGGTCTGATGCTTTGCCACAGGGAGTGAGCTGATACCCTGGCTGTGGGCTCCAGGAGGTTCACCAGGACATCCATGGCTAGGCTGGTATCACTTCCCAGCTCCTGTACAGTCCTACATACACACGCTGCTGTTTCAGGCATTATCATGCCAGGGAAGATGGTTTTAGCTCAGCTTTCTCACCTCTTCTGAGCAACAGTGACTTGTTTAGGTAGCCTAAGCAGGATGAAATCCACCCTCCTGCTTGCAGAGTCAGAGCAGATCAGTCAGCTTCATCCCAGTGCTTTCTCACACTTAGGCAGAGCTCAGACACCTCCACACAAGCCCTTGCTCTAAGTGGGTGAGGAGAGACAAGTCAGAGAGCACTTTCCTGGATGATTAGGGCTTGTGTGAATCCCCAATGGGTTGTTCTGGGGACAGAGCCTCAGGAGCAGCAGACTGCAGGCTAATCTCAAGAAAACCACTCAAGAGGAGGAGGGAGGTTTCCTGAACAGGAGGTTCATGTATTTTTATCTTTGCTGCTGTCAAAGGGCAATAGCTGAGATTGCAGTGTCTTGGAAAGCCTCCATGAAAGCTATCTCCCGAGGACATCAACAAATCTGGAAAACCACCTTCACTCTCTTGATAAAGGTTTCAGCCAACGACTGCACTCCAAGGCACGTTTCCAGGCAGCAGTCACTTCTACTGGCTAGAAATGCATCAGCCTATGTTTCAGCGAAACCTTTGGCTTGCTCAACCCACAGGTAACATCCTGGAGGCGCACAAGCCTGCTCTCCTGTTGGAGTTCACACTGTTCCAGCTGTGACTTCTGCCTTGCAGGAACCAGCCAGACAGGTGGAGGTTAGAGGGTGGTCACCCAAAGTGCTGACAACTCACTATCCAAGGGCAAGAGCTCTCAAAGAAGCCCTGATTTAAACCAGTGAAGAAATCCAAGAGGAAACACTCCAGTATTCAATCACTTTCCCTTCTTGCCCCATCAAAGACAGCAGGACATGCTGACATCCACGAAAATCCATGAGCCTTTGATCTTTACTGCTGCCTCTGCAGCCAGAGAGACCCGCACTGAGGAAAAGTCACTACTGCATAAAACCTGCTGTGCTACAGCAATGCAAGAGGTAGCATCTGGCTCCCTGTTCACTCCACTAAGCAGCTACTTCCACAGGCATCATGGGAACATCCACTCTGGGACATTTATCTCTATGTTTGCACACAAATACTCTCCTTGGAGGAGCCCAAAACCTGTCCAAACAGCCCACCTCACCAAGGAGGAAACCATCTGCACCAAACCAGCTCAGACCATGCTGATGCCACTCAGGCTGGTAAATATCTGTTAAATATCCACCTATAAATATAAATATCCACCTCAGGCTATGGGGGGAAAGGCTCCTTCTGATCCTGCATGGGCTGGGGGTACTATCTTGCAGATTGGGCAGGGTGGGAGCTCCTCCCTGACCACCTGCAGTGACCACAGTGGAGCACGAAGCCAAATTGCTTTTATGGCTTTGCCTGCCCAGATCCCCAGCTCTCGCCCATCCTGCCTGTCAGCCAGTCCACCCCAGAAGGCAGCTCCCTGTTTGTCTTGGATGACCTCCTGCCAGACCAGAGCTTCCCACAGCACAGCTCTTCTGTGCTGCCCGGGAGTGGATTTCCTGCCGTTTGATCTAAATGTTCCCATCGTTTCACCAAGTGCCTCCTGATTTCCTTCATCAGAACCAATCTTTCCATCAGGGAGGAGGCCCTGCAGCCCAGGGCTCCCGGGCAGGGAGCTGGGGGAGAGGTTTGGTGGTCAGCGAGTAAACACTGCTGGTTCATGGCTGGAGCTGGAATGGTGGAAAGGACCTTCCCTCCTTTCCCAGGTGGATCAAGCATGAACATGCAGTGCCCTCTGCTGATCTGGCCACTGAGGGAGATGCTGGAAGGAGCAGCATCCAGGGCTCAGCAGCTTTGCAAACCTCTGAAGGGGCAGCCAAGCCTCCAGCCTCCCTGCAGGCAAGAGAGGGACAGCACATTCCTCTCTGCTGATGATCTGCCATTTATCACAGCCCTTGGAGAAGGTGTTTGAGAAGCTGAGCTGGTAGGAGAGGCCCAGGTGGGTTCCATCAGCTAACTCTGCACCTGAAGGCTATAACTACACCTAAAGAAGCCAGGACATCTAGGGCAGGTTGCCCAGAGAAGCTGTGGATGTCCCATCCCTGAAGGTGTTCCAGGCCAGATTGGATGGGGCTTGCAGCAACCTGGTCTAGTAGGTTGGGGTCAAGGATTGAAACTAGATGACCTTTAAGGTCCCTTCCAACCCAAACCAGTCTAGGATTCTATGATCTTCCCTACTCTCTGCAGTGCCACTCACTATGCTGAGCAATGCTGTCCTCCCCCAAGCAATGGGGAGAGGGGACAGCCTGGCAAGATGGGCACAGCATTAAGGGACAAGGAGCCAGTGTGGGAGACAAAATAATGTTCCCTTTCCCCTTGACCTGAGGCTCCCTCTCCCAAAAGAAATGGGCTGCTTCATCTTGAAAAAGTGGAGGGAAGCAGACACATGGGGTGGACAGGCTGGTGATCCAAACTGTCTCAGAGAGTGGAAAACTCTTTCCAGGAATTGTACAAATCAGGTGTGAAATGGAGACATCACCCATACCAGGACCTCAGTGAATTACTGCTCTTGCTACAGAAGCCTTCATGGGAACACAAAGACAGAAATTATTTAAACAAAGGCCCAGAAATGTCCCTGGCAGAGTTCCTGTTTGCAGGACTGGAGGCAAGGCTAGTTGTAGCTGCAAGTCCAGTATCAGTGGATTTAGCAGCTGCAAGGAGTGTTAGGTCTGCAAGGGCCTCTGCCCAACTCTTCTGAGCCAGCCAGGAGAACTGTGGAGTGAAGGCAGCTCAAAACTTGGGAAGAAAGAACATCCAAGCTGTTTTGGCTGGAGTTGGCAGAGCCCCTGGATCCCCACCATTGCATCAAAGCAAACCTGGATTTGCTCCTGAAGCCGTGACCAGCCATGGGCTGGCAGGACACCCACAGCTCAAAGCAGCTCACATTGGAAGGAACCACTTTGGTTTTCTTTTCCTCCCTCCTGTTAAAACCCTCCCCAGTTCGTTTGAGAGTGAAAAACTTTGAGTGAGGTTTAAAGGCCTCAATACAGGCAGCAAAGTCCATTCCTGGTTAATAAGATTCTCTTTAGGAGATAAGTCTTATTTGCATCTAGGGAGTGATAGGGGTTTATAACTGCTGGCAGCAACCTGAGCCCCAGCAAGTTTACGTGGCACAAGCAATCTCCAGCCTGATAGTCATCTCCTGGACCGAAATCAGCTCTTTCCCCTGACTGCAAAGACTGCACATTCCTTATCTCCACTGCCAGGGAAGGTCCCTGCTAAGATGCAGTGCATTCAAGTTTTGATGGCAATACTTTTTCCAGGACTTCTAGGTGATCAGGACACAAAGCAAGTGAAAAAGGATCTGGCTCAGTTTGTACTGGATTCCAAAGCAGGGTTTCCTTCCTCCTTGTTTCTAGCCATGGCTCTTCAAGCACTGCCAGTCCCCCCCTTCTCCGGGTACCCACATTCCCTCTCTGCCGTCGGTCTCCACTTGTTACAAACCACACTTGACATCCTCTGGGACAGAGGGGACCTCTGCACCTTCATACTGTGCCTCTGTCTCCTTGGAGCTCCTCCAGCTGAGACAAGTGACTCAGCTTAGAGCTGATGCGTGAAGTCAAGTCTCTCCTGGAAACCAAAGCATAATTCCAGAGGGGAGGAGCACATGAAACCACACACAGCATCAACACAGACACCAGACTGCAAACCTCAGTGGCTCTCTCGGGACCTCTTGTCCAGTCTGACTTCTTTCTCATGAGCACTGTTTGTGATGTTTCATGGATGTATCAGCCCAGGACGCTCCTCCTTCCCCCAAAACACAGCTGCCCTGCAGCAGAGCCCGTCTGCTGTCTAACTGATGACAATAATCAGAAATTATATGCTTTAGGTAAAGGCAAAAAGAATACAGGGCCACACGAATTCTTCTGAGGAAGAAATTAAGCTCAGGCCACACAGACCTGATGCCTTCTGGCACAGAGCCTAAATTTTCCCAAGGAGCATCCCAAGCCCAGCACCTTCCAATGTACTCACATCCTTTAGCACAGAGCCAGGGATACAGCTGAGAGTTGGTGAGAAGGGCACCACGAGGACACCGTGTGCTGTCCATGACCCACGTACTCTTTTGCTAAACCCACCTCTAGCTCACGTGTGCTGAGAATGCACAGCCAGTGTCTCTCTAACTGCACCTCATGGGGAGATACCTGGCTGGGATGACAGGCTCCCCTCTGCACACTGTACCTTTGTGTTATCTCACATCCACTCTAAAGTGCTGACAGAAGAAATGCTGAATCAGGAGTGCTCAGATGGAAGAAATTAATTTGTTTTTTAGCACCAGTATGGCCCTGTGCTAATTTGAGGCCTTGCTGCTTGGGGAGCAGAGGATGTGAGATTCTGTGCCTGGCGCCCTGAGGAACAGCTTGTTTCCAAACCACAATGAAATGTCCTGGATTTAGGAAATGGGGAGGCCAAGGGGACCCACAGTACCCCTTTTTGAAAACTCAGAATTATTTCTTAGTACCTTCTGGCCTCTTGTTCACAGGCCTGTGACGAGGTGCCTTGGCTGCTGACGGTACTTGCAGTGGCAGCACTCAGAGCTCCCACCTGCACCCAGGGCCAAGGCCAGCCCTGCTTTCTGTACCACTGGTGCAGTCACCAGTAAGTTGTTACCTTGGAGAAGTCAACAAAACCCACAGCCACTCTTCAGGAGCGTGCCTCAAGCAGGCAAACAGCTCCTGTTTCCCTGAGCTCAGCAGCCCTGCCTGATAAAAGATGGGATGGAGCTGCTCGGAGAAAAGGAGAAGAGAACGTTTCCAGTGCTGGCTCTGCTCCCATCGGATAGAGAGTGCATGGCACAAAGTCCTGGAAGTATGGCTCTGGGGTGGCCCCAGCACACCACCAAGCCAGGCAGCCACAGGGAACAGCCCAGCTCTCCATCCCACTGGGGTGCTATGGGGCACAGGGGCAGTCCTTGAACTTGGGGAAGAGCCATGGCCATCCAGGCCTCCTCCGCCTGGAAAATGCCCACTGGCACCACAGAGAGTTGGGGAGAGGAGGCACAACGCCCTGCCAAAGCCCATGTCCCAGCCTTTCCAAGGCTCAGCTGTGGGAGCAGCTTCACCCCCCTGCTGAAAAACAACAGCTAACCAAATCCATGCTGTCCCCAGTACCCATTCATAGGTGCTACTCCCTGCCTCAGTTTCCCCAGCTGTCAAAATCATCCTACCCCAAGGCCTGGAAAGAGCTATTTTACACCTGAAGCTGCTCCAGCTGTGACCAGGATGGTGTGGGCAGCCCCAGAGCAGCCTCTGGCAGGCAGAATGGAGGGCAGCAGGCAGAAAGGGGTGCCCCTGCCTGCCCCCTCGCTCACCTCTCCTGTCTGGGTGCTCCGTGGGGAGCAGGGAGCTGCACAAACCCGGGGCCAAGGAGCATCTCCACCAGACACCCAATGCGTCCTGAAACCCTCTGGCTTGTCTAAAGGAGCTGGACCCACTGCCACGAGGGGGTCTCGTGTGTCCCCTGTCCCCAGGCTGTCAGCACAGCAAACATCCGCCTACATCCCCGCGGTTCTGGCAGGGCGACATTGCCATCTGCTGCCTGCTGCTCGGCAGGACACGCCAGCCTGCCTCTGCCACCACGCATGGCCCTCCTCCAGCCATCCCTGGGGGGATGGACGACTGTCCCTGCGGGGACCCTCCAGCACCGAGTGCCACAGGCGCTGGGGCAGCAACCACACCACCGCCTCCACACTGAGCTCACAGCTCCAGCTCAGCAGCAAGGAGCACAAGGCAGCTATGCTTCATCCCACCACACACCTCTGGGTCTATCCTGCTCCAGGGTGTGTGGTTGGTATGGTCTTTTGTGGCTAATGAACATGCAGCCACCCAGCAGCACAGGGATGGCAGAGCAGAGCCCCAAACCAGGGTCATGTTCCCTGCTTTCATAGCCATAGAACTATGGTTCTATGATTATGGAACACAGTTTGGATTGAAAGGGATATTTTAAACGTCATCTAGTCCAACACCCCTGCAATAAGCAGGGACCTCTTCAACTAGATCAGGTTGCTCAGAGCCCTGTGCAACCTGACCTTGAACATTCCCAGAGATGGGGCAGCCACCACCTTCCTGGGCAACCTGTGTCAGTGTTTTCCCCCCCTCACGAGCACCAGTTTTAACTGTTCTGAGCTGCTGTGTGACAAGCCCTGGCACTGAGTGCTGCCCTCAGCCCTGCTGGTGACTCACCCACCAAATGGGAACACGGACCTCCAGCTCTTGTGCTTCGGGTTCTTCATCTGGAAACACAAAGATGGTATTTTTTAACTCACAGCCACACCAAGAGATGTTCACTTATTTTAAACTTGAAAGTACCTACATACTGTTTCTACAGCTTAAGATAGGAGATGCCATCAAAGGGAGGAGAAAAGTAGTAATTATCTGTAGTTCAAAAGTTTAGCCTTCAGAGAAGGAATTGGGTTTCCAGCTATACTAGTCAAATGCTTTTAAGCTGATCTTTTCCAAGAGGCTGTGTGGTTTATAATTGAGATTACCCACCTGAGACAGGTTTCCACATCAGGCCTGGATTTATAGGACAGACCACCTGGACAAACACTGATGGCTGGACAGGTCACTTGGCTGCACACCTTGGTGCTGGTGTGCATGTGGCCACGATGGACAGGCTGAATGAGTGAAATCAGGCCTGCCTGAGAGAAAAATCACCTTTTCCTCCCCCCATCGGGTCTGGCACTGAGATTTGCTGCGCCGTTCCTAAATATTGAAGTATTATTTCCTACGTTTTCCACCCACGTGGACTCAGACTTGCAGCCTGCCCAGTCACTCCCCCAGATCCCAGTCTCCCCAGTTGCTGGGAATGTGCCACAATTCCATTGCAGCTGTGGCACAGACCCCCAGGAGCTGGTCTCAGACATCCCCTAAAAACAGCACATCCATGCCAGCAGTGCTCAGGAAAGCTGTCCCAGCTGCCTTGTCCTGACAGCCCATGGGGCTGGGGGTCTCCCAAGACAGCCCCAGGGAAACCCTGGATGTCTCCTCCTCTGAGCCTGTAATTTGGGCTTCTACCTGCCTTTGTACCTTTGACAGCTCCTGCAATGAGCCTGGGAGCAACTTAGACAGGGTATTATTTGGATTTCCTCCCACTGTTACTTCTCTGTGGGCAGGCAACATGGTGTTTACCCCATAACCTAATTGTGGTTACCAGGGAAAATACCAGGCATATTTCAGAGCAGTCCAGGGACTGCAAGGAAAAAAGGAAGGACTTTACAAAGAAAAATAATTTTAAAAAGCACTTACTTGCACGCTATAGATTTTGTGACATCTTTTTCTTCTTAAATCATTTTCTCACCCAGGTCTTATGACTTTGTGTTTTCTTATTATATACAGCACCTCTCAAGGCTTTTCCTTGGCTGCGTGTTCAGCCCAGAGCTCTGCTGCAGGGAGAACCAGCCCAGGAAAACATGTTACTCACAGACCTAAGCAGGGAGGACAGTTTATTCTACCCTGTTTCGAAAGACTGAAGGGGAGAACAATATTAATAAAAATTACCTTTTTTCTTCTGCAGCATTTCTTTTTTGTTCGTGAAGGAGGTGGGCATGGGGAGGGGCCTCCCCCCCATGCCCCCAAAACATGCAGCACAACTGGAGAGGGATCAGCAATGCCAGGGTCACCAAGGGACCACACTAACCCAGCACTACTTTCGGAAACCCGTGTTGGAGAGAGGGCTCCAGCCCTCCTCCCTGCTCTCTTTATAGCTTGTCAAGGGCCTCAGCTGGTCCCCATGATGATGCTCCTCTCACCATAACAAGATGAACCTGTGTCTGACTCCTGCAGGTCTCTTCCCATGGCTTTCTCTTGCCCTCTGGTTTTTAAAGTGTGCCCATTTTATACTCAGTGACAGGCTTCAAGTCACAGAATCATAGAGCCATAGAATTGTTAAGGTTGTAAAAGCCCTTTAAAATCATCCAGTCCAACCATTAACCCAGCACCCACCACTAAACCATGTCCCCAAGGGCCACAGCTACAGATATTTTAAATCCCTCCAGGGTGATTCTGTCACTTCCCTGGGCAGCCTGTTCCAGTGCTTGACAACCCTTGGGGTGAAGAAATTTTTCCTAAAATCCAATTCAAACGTCCCCTGCCCTATTATTTCCCCACCCCAAGCTAAACCCCTCCACTTTGTAGAGATGCTGCCAAGACCCAGCGAACACTTTTTGCTGGTGCGCTGGGGTTGGCTCCAGTGCAACAGGAGGTTACATGGGAATAAAACCATTTGGAGGAGGATTTCAGGCTACTGTGAACAGGGATCCTTCATTTACATCACATCCAGGCAATAAATAATGGTTTCAGCCCCTTGGAGAGCAACAGTGCCCCGCTGAAGCAGCGGCTCACGGGCGCTCACGGACGCCGTCACTCAGCAGTGACCTCCTGGCCCAGTTGGCTCCAACTTCAGAGAGAAATGGATTTGCACGTCTCTGGTTTCCTGTGGCGTCACAACATTGATTCCTTTATTGGATCTAAAGCCGTTTCCAAGGCATGTGCTCTCATCTACTGCATGCAAGTTATCCAAGAGAGGAAAACCAGAGGAAATGAGCACCTGGGGAGGAGGCAGTGGGATGGTGACAGCTTTGGCAGGCATTCACCTGGTGACTGGTACTGTGCTCTGGGCCATTTTAAGATGCTCCAAGTGCAGCCCAGGGGTAATTACCCCTTCCCACATGCTCTCCCAGCTCCTGGCATTAGGATCATACTCCCATCTTTTCAGGTGTAAAGTCCTAGTCAGCAATGCTGAAGGCTGAAGGCTGCTCTGTAGTGTTTTTGCCGAATTATTACCTGTTGCCAGGGGTTTGGGGGATTTAATTTCTGCTAATCCCAAATAAAACAACTGTAGGGTGAGAGTCCTCAGTGCTGAGATTGCCCATGAAGTGAGGGCAATAAATAAGAGAGAGCTCAAAATAAGGGGAAAGGTTCGATCCTGATGCCGGAGAGGAGACAGAAATCTCCCCTGTGAGGAAAGGAAAGCTAAGCAGCATGTGCGAGACAGGCAGTAAGGGAAGCAGGGAGGAAATATCCCTGCAGGAAAGCTCACACAGTGGAGAGAGACAGAAACACACGTGCTGGACTAGTGAGGAGGGAGAAACTGCTTTCACAGTGGCCAAGGACTGACCAGACAGTGACAAACACATCTTGAATGGGAATAAAAACAAGGATTTATCACACGGTACCAGAGATGAAAGTCACAGCATGAAGTCCTGTGAGGAAAGTGGAGGAAAAAGCACTTGAGAGCTCTGCTGGTGCTGGGGCTCTCTCCAGCAGAAGTGGAAATAGTATCTAAAAGCCAGGAGCAGGCAAAGGCCTCCTGGTAGGTGTGGTGGGAGGCACAACTCGAGCAGACAGCTGGTGCTCTCCATCATCAGCAGGGAGGAGTGGGAAAGGGCTCAGGCAGGCAGAGCAACCCTCCTGTACTTCCCAGGCTGCTCTCTTTGATGCAGGCACCAAAGTTGGGATGAGGAAAGAGGTCCCAGCTTCAAAGGCTCTGTAGCTGCTCTGCTGGACACAAAAAGGTGACCCGGACACCCACACACTTGCACAGGATGCTCTGCTCTCCTACACAGGAGCCTGGGGGCTGCTCCTGCCAGGCTGGCTACCCACCCGTGCTCACCCATCAGGGTGAGGGGGGATACTAGTAAATCCAGAGAGGAATTGAGCATCCAAAGAGGAATTTGCTGCACCTCTTGTCAGGGAGAGGAATGGGGCTTCTCCACTTCTCCGCTGGGGTTTGCAATCAGATTTGCCTTCCTGAGAAGCAACTGCTCAGATGCCCTCCTTCTCCAGCATGGGGAGCAGGCACACGCTGCTCTTCAGACTCCTCACACATCCTGAGTTCCCTGGGCAATGTTACACATTCGCACAGGAGCGGGGCAGAGCCTGCTGACCTGCTTGCAAACCTGCAAAGAGCACCGGTGAAAATAAAACTGTCGTAGGCCAGCTCTCAGCACTGCATGTCCCAGAGACAGCAAACCCACTGGGTGCTGGCTGCACCTGGCTCGAGGTCAGGGTCTGATTTTAATTCTCTTCAAGTGGTAGAAATGTGCCTGCACTGCTGTGTCTGTGCCCAGGGGCAGGAAGCAGCTTGGCCTCCCCACATGCTCTGCCAACAGCTCACAGGGCATCTGCTCTGCTGAGCCAGCCTAGTGGGATGCCAGGCAGCTTTCCCACCTTTACCATCACAGCTCCAAGGTGTTGTTCTTAGATTCTCACCCTCTTGCTATTTTTATTTCTCTAGAAATACTCTGTGTGGCCGGGTGACCTTTATTAAGATCGTATTTTTTTATACTGCATGACTCTGCATCTCTGCTGGGCCCTCCAGGAATGGAAGCAGCAGCTCCTGCTTGCCTGGCATTGGAACATTTGAGCTCCTCAGCCATCAAGAGAAACAGCCACTGGATCTGAAACCTGGCAGAGCCCCAGGGCCTCTGTAATTAATAACTTCTGCATTTTGTTTCCTGGTAGTTCTGTATTTTAAAGAGCAGGAAAATAGTTAACAGAGTGCAGAAAATAAAAATCCATGCTTTCAAATAAGCACTGTAGCCATTAGAGGGATCAAGAGCATCATATCTAAGCATAAATCAATGTGACCAAAGACAAAACCAGCTACATTAAGAAACAGCTGCCCAGTTGCTCTGCTCCTCATGCCTGTCATCCCCTCCTGCTCTAAAATCCAGGTTCCCTACAGCAATGGCCCTGGGAGTGGAGGAGCTTTAGAGGCATCCCTGCCTGATGCAGGTGAGGAGCATGGTAAGCCTGAAGCACCCCAAATGCACACAAACAAAAGCCCAAACCCTCCTGTGCTGCCAGTGAGACAAGCACTGCAAAACACACAACCTTTTCACACAGAGCAGGCTGGATACAGTAATTATAGGCAAAATAATTGCACCCCTTGCTTTCCCCTCAGTAGAGCCCCTTTCCAAAGCAGAAATGCAGAGTATTTCTACAGCAATAACCTGCTTTCTGAGCCCAAGAACAGTTGGTAAAAATGGCTTCTCTCAGGTATCTGATAGCTGAGGCAATTAAAAGAGAATTAAACTGACATTTCTAACTTGCAGTGCAAGAGGGATGTGCAGTGGTGAAATAATTAAGAGCTACTGCTGGGAACATACTGTTTTCACCTGTCTGCTGCGAAGAACAAAAGGTCAAGAAGCATTTTTGGCTTTTTATTTTTGTCTTCCTTTTTCGGTAATTAGTGTCTAGTTACTGCTGCATCCCCAAATGCCAGAGCCCAAGGGTTTTCCAAATGACGAGAGAGGTGTTTAGTGGTCAGTACCTGGTTTATCCAGCCTCACTTGGTGACAAGCCACATTTTGCAAGTCAGATTTCCCTGCTCAAGTGACGCATGTGAAGGGCTCAGAGCTTCATTTTCTGGTTTATGAAATTGGCTTGAAAGGTCTTTCCAGCACCTGCCTGGGAGCAGCTCCACAGTGGATCTGCAGTCCCATCCCGTGCTGTCCTCCTGTCCAGCATCATTTGCTTCCCCACCAGTCACACTGGTGCAGCAGCTGCATCTGAGCCTATGGGGAAGGGAAGGTGATTCTCTGGATAGGAACCCACCTTGGAGCATCCTTGTGCAGACAGGGTTCGACACTGCGGGGACTCCCAGCTGTTTTTCACAACTCCATGAACACAGAAAGATTCACCCCCCCACACCTGAGTGTCTCATGGGAGCAGAGGTGGGTCTGAAAGATGAGGGGACACAGCAGATGTACCTCTTCAGTGCAGCAAGGGCCCCGGTGTGTGTGAGAAAACAGAAATCACTTTCCACCTTTCCCATTAGCTGAAAGAAAAAAGTGATATTTATTTACTGGATGCCAATCCGATCAGGATCCAAGTCCCAGCATGTTTTTCACATGAAAGTTATGCCTGTAGACACAACCCCAAGTCATCCTTGCCCTCACCATCATCTCCACCAGCCATGCTTGGCTTATGCTTCAGCCCATCACCCCAAGGTACCCCTGCCTCTGGCCCTTCCTTCCACCTCTCCTGCTCTGCCAACCCAACTCCAGGTTCATTTGCAGGAGACAGCTACAGTTTAGGAATGTTTCTGATGTCTTCCCAAGTCAGAGTATCCCAGGATTTTAGTCTCTCTCATGCAGAGTGAACCTGAGCACATCCTGGCCTTCTGTTCACCACTGACTTTCCATAAGGGAGAACAGGGCTCTGTGTGGTTTTAGGACAAGCACCCCTTCCCTCTCAAGGTGAGCAGGTGAGGGATGAAACCCAGAGTAGTGTGCTTCTCCAGTCGGTATCATTCTGCCTCAGCCTGTCCCATCTCTTGCCCTGTCCAATGTCCTGCATGCAAGCTCTTCCAGGAAGGATTTGGGGACCAATCTGGAAGAACAATGAAGGTACATGCCTGGCTGACTCCATCCTTTCCTCTGCCAGGGGTGGCAGTCACGTTTTATAGGTCACTGTATCTTGCAAAGGAGTTAATGGAAGTTTCTTTGAAGAAGTTCAACACACTTGTCCCAGAAGCCATCACATTTTAATTACTCCTTTCACACATCCAAGCACTTTATATGCGAGTCAACCTTCCAGGCAAGTGTCTTTTTAATAACCTTTTAGTTAAGCCTAGTGGTTCTCATTTCACCATCCATTTCCTCTTCCCATATAACAGACCTTCATTCAAAATACTTTCACCATTATCTTATAGGTACAAATTCCACCAAGTGCTAACATCGAAAAGCAGAATAACTGGATTTTCTCAATTACTGCAACTGCCTAAGCAGAACAGTCACACAACATAAAGATGTGCATAGTGGTGCAGTTTAATTGGATATTAAAACCCCCTGCAGCAAGAGCATTGCATACCCAAGGGAGAAGCAGGATGCTGAACAGGGGAGGCTGTAGATGACAACTTCAAAATGGGTTTAGAAGATGAGCGTGGAAACTTATTGCATGAAAGCTTCTAGAACAGCTTTGTCACCTCACTATCTGCCCTCTCTCTCTCCAGGTCACTTCAGAAGGTGTTGAACGTCACAGTCCCCATAGAACAGCACTGTTGACCTCTCTCTGCAGATCACTTACCCACAGTCAGCCAGGATTCTTGTCATGCAAAGATCTTTCCTCTTAGAGAGGCTAAGCAGCCCTCAGATAAGACTGAGCTGTTGCTAAGGGGCCCCAGCAAAAGCCCTTTGGAAACCTAAAACGGTACTGGAACTTCCTGCCTGGAGGGGAGTTTGGAGAAGTCTCAGTCCCACTATAGTGAATGCACATGGTACACAGGGTCCAGCCATCCCAGCATTACAAAAGTACACAGACAACAGAACACATCCTCAGAAGCAGGATGCAGATCAGTTCCCCCATCTGGAGGTTTCTTTGAGGAATTAAATAAAAACGACCCATCAGTGATGCCAGGAGAATTAGTCTCCAATTCATAATCGAGTTAAAGTTTTGCTGCAGACAGTGGTTCAGCTCGATCTGAGCCAAGGACCTCACATCAAACACAGCAGGACCCACAGTTGTGTGACACCTGCTCAGCTCTCGCACAGGTGGAAGGTGCTGAACAGCCATCATTATTTTTTACTCCATGGAATAAGCAAACTAACGGTACAATTAGTATTTTATATTAAATAGCCTGGTAGTTAATGCAAAGGTACATTACCCTGAAGCTTTACCTTCACTCTGCTGCACAACTTCCTTCTGAAAAGGCAGAAAGCACTGGAAAGGAATTAGTGAAATTATGGCAGCTGGCAGGGGAAAAGGAAGCTGATATGGAAAGGAAACTCAGGCTGCAAATTAAGGACAAACTGGATGCTTCTACCACAGTGGTTAACAGCAGATAAAAACGTCATTATAAACTTTCAAAGTTAAAACCCCACTGCCATAACTGAGGCAATACCAACCTCTTTGGAAGTTACAGCCTTGGAGTATTTGGCAGCACCTGAATCTGCCAGGCTAGTTTGTAAGGAAACTTTTATTCACTAACCATCTAAATCAAAGTGAAGAGTCAAGCAGACACTTCAGTAGCACTCAGACACATCACAGAACACAAAACACGGTTTTGTTATGGGAAGCTTCCTTATGTGTGAAAACATTTAAATTAAGGAGATTCCCATGCGATGAGTAGCAAAGGTGGCTTAAATTTGGTCTTTTGCTCTTTGAATTTTGTGTTCTCAAATGCTTCTTAGGACAATACTCAGCTGGTGTTGAAGGATAGAGTGCATGGTTCCATTAGAGACATAAATGCATTCCAACCCTTCATGCCAAGAGCATGCATCATCATAGTCAAAATAAAGCTTTTCCCATTATTAACAGACATTCAACTCATCACATAAAAGTGCATAAAGTATCGGTACTCCCTTACATAATACCACTTGTGAAATACAGCTGGTAACTGTTGCATTTATTAAGGAAGTGGTTTGTAGGTTTTTTTGTTTTGGTTTGGTGTTTTTTTTAAATAACCAACATGATATTCCCCCTCCAAATAGAAAAAATGTAGTGGAAAGAAAAACTCAGCAAAATACAAGGACAGAAGGGATAGAGGGACAATTCTGGACTGTTTTGACTTAGCAAAGACCTGCAACAACAGATCTCCAAACCCAGTGCCAGAGAGCCATCACATTCAAGAGGCCAGGGCCAATTTATCCAGTGACTGAGGCTGTGGAGAGAAGTCTCACAGCCTGTGCATCCTTGCACAAAGCTCAAGCTGATGCATGGTCAGTCCAGCAAATTGAGACAGCACGAGCACATGTGAGTGATTTCAGTCTCCCCACGTGCAGTAATTTCATTATTCAGTGGTAATTAGGTAATTTGTTCATACAAAGCAGTTCAAAGCCAGTCAGTGCAACCTCTACCAGTACAAGTTCCAGAGATCCCTGTGATGCAGCGTTTCCTGCTGGGGCAGCGGGTCTGGACCGGGCAGAGCGCTCGCAGTGGGTGCCTTCTCCAGCCCAACAGAGCAGACCTGGCTCAGGTGAGAAGCAACCGAGGAGACCGCAACCACAAATGAGCCAAGAATTAAGGTTTGTCCAGTTTGTGTGTGCGCTCGTGCCTCCGCAGGGTCCCCGACTCAGTGAAGGAATGCCCGCAGTAACCGCAGGAGTAGGGCTTCTCTCCCGTGTGGATGCGGTGGTGGCGCTGGAGCGACGCCAGCCGGGTGAACGTCCCCCCGCACTCCTCGCAGTAGAAGGGGCGCGCCCCAGAGTGAGTCTGCTGGTGCCTCTTCAGCCTGAGCAGCTGGACAAACGCCATGCCACACTCCTGGCACTTGTAGGGCTTGTCTTCCCGGTGGATCACCTTGTGTTTGGAAAGCAGGTTGGGCTTGTCAAAGCCTTTGCCGCACGTCGGGCAGGTGTAAGGTTTGTAGTCGTCCTCCTCGGGCTTCTGGTTTTCCGCGCAAGGCCGATCGCTGTACTCAACAGCGTGCTGGTTACGGTGCACTACGGACCAGGGGTTCCTGGCCATGCCGTTTCCCAGGATCACCATGGAGCGCTCGATCTTGTGCACGTTGCGCAGGTGCCTCCAGACGTCGGCCGTGCGGATGAAGCCCTTGTCACACTCCGGGCATTTGTGCGGCCTGTCGCTGGAATGGATGAGCTTGTGCATCCGCAGGTTTGCCGCACGGAAGAACTCTTTGGCACAGGTGGGACAGCGGTAGGAGTTTTCCACGAGGTGAGTTCGCCTGTGCTCCTGCAGCTCGCTCATACCCTGGAAAGAGGAACCACACTTCTTGCACCGATGCGGCAAAGCTTCCTCGGAGACAGGCTCCAGGTCCTCTGCAAACATGTCACCAAGAATGGTATTTTCATTACCATCGTGGAGTCTTCCCCGTGGTTTCCTGGAGCAGTCAGAGGAACTGTGCTCTAAATCTTTATCTTCACACTGCAGGTCAAAGTTGGTATCGGAAGGGACAAACACCCCAGCTGGATTCTCACCTTCTTTCTGGTAGTAGGTCTCACAGGTTTCTTTATCTTCACACTGCAGCTCTGTAGGAAGCTCCTGCTTACCTGAAGGTCCAGCAGAGTTGCAAAGAGGACTGAACATCTGTGAGTAATTCATGTCTACCTCCTTCTGGATGCTAAGTGTGTGGCCTTCCTGCTTAGTTGTCTTTCTGGAATAATTTGAATGCTTCTCACCTGTGTCACAAATGTCATTCCCAGGGCCCCAGTCCACACTCACATCCATCTTCTGAGGCAAACGCTGTGTTCATCTGCAGCTCATCAATGATGTGCACACCCAGAGCTTTGGGCCATTCATGGTAAGGGCATCTCATTTTCAGCTCTCTTTAAAGTCCTCCCTAGAAAATAAAACACCTGTTTCATCAGTGATTCTTCTGATATTAACGTAAGATAAATATATAACACTAAAGGTAATTTTCTTATTATAAGAATAGGACAGACTACAGACAGTAGAAGAAACAAAACAATCTACTATTAGATATGTAGAAAACATACATTCAGCATATGAAACACAGACTATATTTAATGAAGTTAAATCCTCTATTATCATCCAGCCTTAACTATAAACATAAATTGATAATTTCCCCTTTAAATTCATATAAAGATGAAAAATCATAGAATCCCAGAATGGTTTGGGTTGGAAAGGACCTTAAAGCTCACCTTATTCCAACCCCCTGCCATGAGAAGGGACACCTTCCACTAGACCTGGTTGCTCAGAGCCCCGTCCAACCTGGCCCTGAACACTTCCAGGGATGGGGCAGCCACAGCTTCTCTGGGCAACCTGTGCCAGGGCCACACCACCTGCAGCATAGGGAAGAATTTCTTTCTAACATCTAATCTAAATCTCTCCTCTTTTAGTTTGAAAACATTCCCCCTTGCCCTGTCACTATCTGCCTGTGTAAAAAGTTGCTCTCCCTCTTTTCCATAAGCTCCCTTCGAGTACTGGAAGGCCGGGTAAGACATCTCCGAATATAATACATATATAGGTAAGAACACACATATATAAAAACATACACATTTCAGCATTTGCACGCATATATAAATATAAAACTTGCCTATTTACTTTCAGTAGGCTTACCAAGGACAGTTACCAGGGCAGTAGAGCGACGTGCATCCACAGAAAGGTCTTATTCACATCTCAGAAAGGCCGGCTTCATCAGCCACACAAGCCGCGCTTTCTTCTGCTGCGATACAGAAAACAATCTGGATTAGTCCTCGTTAGTCACTGCCTGGAACAGCGTGGCTCGACTCACCCCCAACTTCAGACATTTCCTTTAATTTAATAAGGAGCTGGGTAACAGGAGTATTCCTCACCTCCAGCCCCCTAACTGACCTGCTGCTGCCTTTGGGGAAGGAAAACTTTCCAAGGGATGCTGGCGCTGAGTGGCTTAAGGGAACTCCATAACCATGGCCGTGCGGTCCCTGCAGCGGGGGAGGGGGATGTTCAAACCGCGATGTAGGCTGAAAAATGATAATAAATATACGTGTAAAAAGAAAGGGATTTATTGTTCCCGGCAGCACGAACTCCCAACTTTTGCCCGCTCCGATGCCCCGTTCCCCCCGCCCTACCTGAGGGGCTCCCGGTCCCCGCGCATCCCCCGCGCATCCCCCGCGCCGGCGGTCCCGGCGCAGCGGCGGCTCGGCCGTGCCCGCAGCGGCCGCGGCTGCAGCGGCGGGGCGGGACCGGGCGGACAGCGCGGCCCCTCCCCGGCGACAACGACAGCGACAGCCCTCGCTCCCGGCTCAGCTCCGCCGCCCCGTTCAAATCCTGCCACCGCGATTCCTTCCCGCCGCCCCGGCGGAGCGGTTCTGGAACCCCCGGTGCTCCGGGAGCCTGTTCATAGAATCGTGGAACGGTTCCTTGAAGATCATCTCCTTCCAAACCCCTGCTACGGGCAGGGACATCTTCCGCTAGGTCGAGTTCCAACCTGGCCTTGAACACCTCCAGGGATGGGGCAGCCACAGCTTCTCTGGGCAACCTGTGCCAGGGCCTCGCTACCCCCATAGTAAAGAATTGTTTGCTAATATCTAATCTAAACCTACTCTCAGTCTGAAGCCATTTCCCTTTGCCCTGTTGTTACATGCTCTTGTAAATAGCCTTGCTCCATCTTTCCCGTAAGTTCCCTTCAGGTACTGGAAGGCTGCAGTTAGGTCATGCCAAAACCTTATATTTTCCAGGCTGATGAATCCCAGTTCTCTCAGCCTTTCCTCATAGCAGAGGTGCTCCATCCCTGTGATGAACTCCAGGAATATATAAGGACATGCACCAACATCCACAGCCAAGCATGTTTGTGTGGGGCACAGATGATGAATGGCCAATTTTTAAAAATCCAAACTGTGGTTTATTACAATTACCAAGGATTTCTTATTGCACTGAAGGTTTAGCAGGACTGGAAGGTGGTGAGTAATATTCCTCCATGTCCAGCTGTCCAACCTTTGTGAGGCTTCTCTGGAATCACCTGAGCATTCCTCACCTGTGTGACAACTGTCAGCACCAGAAACTAAGCCTGCCTCCTCTTTGTGGTATCATACAGTGCTTACTTGTTTGTAAATGTGGAGACAGGCAGTACAAATTCCCATGCCCTCTCATGTCTGGCTTCTTTCATGTCAGCTTCCTTGGAAAAGAAACAAGAATTTCATTATCTGCCAGGCAAAGTTAGTATTTAATCTGTCAGTTTAATTGAAAATACTTCAGTAGTGATAAATAATGCAGAACACTCCAAATGATGTCTCATGGGTTAGATCAAAGAACCAGGGCAGTGCCAGTCAGTGCATCGTGTCTTCTGTTGTTGATCTGAGATGAGACAGAAAAGGGTTTCTGTGGCAAGGTAATAAAACCAGCACGTACACACCCCAACACTCAGACTGACAAAAGTGTCAACACACTCACCAAATTCATGAGCACAGTCCCAAACCTCGCCTCTGACTTTCGGTAACAAAGAACAGGCCTCTCTGCTAATGTTTCCCCATTAACCTAAAATGACAAACAAAATTCAGAGATCTTATTGTACTGGTCCTCAGACAAACATACTCAGCTCTATCAAGTTCCACATATTTTAATTTTTCCTCCTGGTATTGGGGTATTTAAATGTACTCTGCCTTCCCTTTCATATGTTGCCTCTGCAAGAACATGTTTTTTTTTTTTAAATTCCACATTCTAAGACTTTCCCATCAGTCTAGATGAGTTATTCCAGCACACGCACACACACAAAATCAGCTGTAATCCTCAAGGAGAAGGCAGAAAAATAAGTGAATCACCCATTTCCTTACAATATATAATTCCTATTAAAATTACATTATTGGTGCTTTGTGCCTGTCCTAGATTTATATTCCCAATGCACATATATGGATGCCAAATCCTTTTTATTTATGCTACCTCACTGTCATGTGTTTTGAAGAGTATGTCAGGACAGACGAGGACCTGTAATCAATTTGTCAGCTAGATCTACTTTGGAGTAATTTCTTAAATTTTTTCCCCATTAAATTCACTAAAACATGCAAACTTGCTTGCTGTCACAATGGGAGTGTAATATATTTTATGCAGGGTTTAACATCCCAACCCGTCAAATTTGAATTTTTTATTTGCCATAGAGGTTTCTGACATTTGGCTACTTTGTTTTAGGACTGTCATAAGCACTTTAAAACATCTGAGAGCTTCAGACTCTTTTACACAGAACAACCCAAAAAAACCCCTAAGTAGGAGCTGAATTCAGAGAGACTTAAGTGATATTTGGCTGAAGGTTGAGATTTTAACTCCCCAGGGGAAAGCTGGGCTCCCTTTAGCCCACTGAACTCTGGTGACAGACTTGCAATAGCTGTTAGAGACTCTGAATTTTGAAAGAATACCAGCACAGAACCCTAGGAGTGCTGTTAAAAGAAAGTTCAGGATCTCCAATGCTGTGCTCTCTAAAATCACCTGGAGCAAGGAATCGTTTTGCTATCCTAGCCAGCTCCACCCTGGTTATCCTAACATGCTTTTTCCTGTGGTGCTTGCCAGGATCTTCTACATCTCTGGGTCTCAGTCAGTGGGCATCTCAGGAGTGAGGCATTTGGAAGAAAGATTGAGAAAACAAGTTCTAACTACAGTTACAAAATCTACAGTCAAGCTCTAAAGACCATGAAACAACTAACAGGAAAAAAACTACTGCAAAAAGCAGGTCGGTCATGCTTTAGTTTCCCAAAGTTGCATTTTCCTTGGCACATATTGATGCAGACTCTCAGCAAATTTCTATGCAAAAACCACTGTCTGATTCTGTCAGCTCAACTCTGACAGCTCAATTCAAGGGCTGCAGATACAAGATTCTAAAGGAGCCTGCAGGGCAGTAATTTCTGGTGTGGGGCAGAAGGTGATTGTGCAAGAACGGCCACACTCTGTGGCTTCCTGCCACGACTGGCTGTGGGTTTGGAGATTTGTCTGCTGCCTGCACCTTACACGTGCTTAGTTTTGAAAATGCACAGGTGAGTTTGTTAAGGAAAGGGGAAATCTTCACCTGCTGAGCAGTTCTCTGTACCCACTGTTTTTTGTTGTAACTCCTGGATTTCCAGGTTGGATCAGAAAAGCATTTGATAATCCGTTTGATAATCTATTCTGCACAAAGGATTTTTTAACGCAGCACCCGATTAAGCGTAAATAGGAAGTTTTTAGCGGCGCCCCAGGAAAATACAAACTCTCGGTGAGTTCTTTGTCTTCTTCGTTTTCACAACCGGGGAGGCGGGACCAGATGACCAACCGTGGTCCCTTCCAACGTGAACCATTCTGTGATTAAAAAGGAAACAAAACGAGCAGCTCTGACTGCACTGGGACCACCCCAAAACATCCCAACCTGTCCCACCTTCGCCCTTCGCTCCTCCCGGAGCTGTCTCGCAGTATTGGCGTCACCAAGGGCTGGGATCAGCCCCTGTCACACCCCTTTTGACTGCCATAGCCAGGGATCAGCCCCTGTCACACCCTCTCTGTGACAGACACAGCCAGGGATCAGCCCCTGTCACACCCCCTTGACCGGTCCCTCACACCCCCGTGACTGACACAGCCTCTTTTCACACTCTCACGGGACTGCCATTCCCGGAGACCATCCCCGGTGCATCCCCGGCATCACTGACACAGCTGGGGGCTGGCCCCTGTCACCCCTCCATTGTGACTGACACAGTCTGGGACCTCCCTTGTCACATCTCCGATTTGACGGACACCACCAGGGGCCTCCCCTCTCACACCTCCAGTGTGACTGACACCACCAGGGACCTCCCCTGTCACACCTCCAGTGTGACTGACACAGGCAGGGACCACCTCTGTCACACCCCCAGGTGACTGACACAGCCAGAGGCCAGCCCCCCTCACCTGCTCAGTGGGAATGACACCCAGACACCGGTCCCTGTTATTCCCCCAGTTTGACTGACACAGCCAGATACCAGTTCCCATCAAACCTCCAGTGTGACTGACACAGATGGGGACCGCCCCTGCCACACCCCCAGTGTGACTGACACCGGCAGGGACCGCCTCTGTCACACCCCCAGCGCGGGTAACACTGCCCACATCACACCCCTAATGTGACTGACACGGGCAGGGACCGTCCCATCACCCCCCACAGTGTGACTGACACCGTCAGAGATCGTGACTGACACAGGCAGCGACCACCCCATCACCCCCCCAGTGTGACCGACACCAGCAGGGACTGCCCCTGTCACACCCCCAGTGTGAGTGACACCGGCAGGGATCGCCCCTGTCACACACCCAGCGTGGCTGACACTGGCAGGGACCAGCCTTGTCACTCTCCCAGCGTGACTGAGACTCGGAGGCAGCGCTGCTGTCACACACACCTGCATGACTGTCACAGGCAGAGACCAACCCCTGCTCCAACCCCCAGCATGACTGACGTGCTGAGACCACCCCTGTGTCCCCTGGCTCATCGAGCTCCCATGAGGCTGACACAGCCACTGTAGCCATGGAACACACCTTGTCAGGGCATAAAAACCTGCAAAATTAATAAAAGTGCCCCATCTCTGCTACGTGTTCAAGCCCACCTGCTCAATCCCTCTCCAAAACACACTTGGAAGGTGTATTTTGGGATGGAAAGGGTGCTTGTCTGCTGGAGGTCTTTAAATTAAACACTTAAATGTCCACAGACTCCTTAGATGCCGGGTGAAAATCATTGACATCCAGCTGTAGCGGGGTTAGGGATGCTGAGGCATGGGGTGACACAGCTCCCTCTCCTGCACCTCATCCCAATTCCACGCTGATAACTTACATCCCAGCTTCTCATGTTTTTGTTTTTTGTTTTTTTTTTTTTTATCCCCCCAAAAGTCTCTCCTAGTTTCAACAAGCTCCTAATTGAAAGTAATGGCATCTGGGGAGACTGAACACCCTCCTGGGTCATCAGTTCCACCAGTTTATCAGCACAGCCTTCGTCCCGGTTAACATGATGAAATATTCCAGCTGCGTGTTAACACACACTTTTGACACAGCTCAGGATGCCTGGATACAGCGTGGGGATCCAACAGCAGAGGCCACGTCCCCACGCCACGGTGTGCCACGCTTGTGGCACTCTGTGATTTCTTCTCCAGCCAGCTGAGCTGCCCCCAGATAGCGGAGAAATGACTGCACGGGAGAGCGTGAGTGCGCTGGGTATGTGAGCAATCCCCTAAATATGCAGGAGATAGGGGAGAAGCCTTTGGATCCAGGACTCTTTGCTAAATCGAGTCGGGGGAATGATGCCTGTGCTATGCAGATGAGCTGTCATATTGTCTCCCACACAAGACCGTCTCCAAAGGAACCTACACCTACTGCAATTATCCTGCAGCATATGGACATTTATAGGTCAACCTGGAAAAAAAAAGTGAGAGTAATGGTTGTCCAAAAAAAGCAGGAGCCCAGATGATTTTCCAGTGTTATTTTGGAAAATGTGGACGTGGAGCAGGATAAATTATACATACCTGAGAGCCATTAGAAAATGTCAGATTGCCTCTAAAACGTATTAGAAGGGGAAAAAAAGCCTCCGGCTTTCTTGTGAAAGAGGAGCATGCAATATTTAAATAAGATTCCCTAATAAAAATCAGCACTGGAATGAATTTGCCAGTTTATTCCAACCCTCTCTTGTGGTGGGGACAGTCTGGGGTTGCGTCCTGACAGCCAGAAACATCATCAGGCTGAAACTCCTGCTGACAGAAGAGCTGCATTTTCATTGCGGGAGCAACCATGATGGATAATCCAGGAGCTCCTCCCGTAATGATTTCAGAGCAAACCCAGAATATTTGTTACCCTTCTCTAAATTGAGCTGGAAAAAAATAATAACTTCTGGTGCCAACTCTATGAAAACAACACATGTGTCTTGACAGCAGAGCACTGGATGATTTAAAAATGAAGACCAACCAACAAATGCAATATTCCGGGTGTTGGGGGAGGAAGAGGACTGGCAAATCCTGAAGTCTGTTTGCATTTCCAAACTCTCAGCATTCACCTCCAGCACGTACCTGTCACATCCCCCACTTTTATGCACCATCCTCAGTACATTTTTCCAAAGATTCAGCCTCTGAAAAGAACCAAACCCTCTGTTGACTGATACTTCTGCTGGAGAGATGAGATTTCTATAATTAGCATCAGAGAGAATTTGGGGAGGGATCTGTTTATTTTGGTTTGGGTTTGTTTGGGGTTTTTGGTTTTGTTTTGGTTTTTTTTTGTAAATTTGGATGTTGCACATTTTAAAACAAAAACATTTGCCTTAAAACATCAGCACATCATTTCATAATTGCAGAGTGGAGATGAGGAGCACGTCAGTAGTTGAAAAAACATTGAATTTACAGGAAGTGACTGAAGCGTTTGCACAGAAGGGGGCAAATGGAGATAAGACAGGCAGCCTGCTTGCATTTGGCTGTGGGAAACTAGTACAGCAGAGACTTATCCTCTACAAGGGAAGTAAGGGGGGGGAATGGTTGCAGAACTGTGCTGGGAACCACATTCACAAAATTCACATCATTCAAGGGTTAGAAACCCTCTTCCCTAAATATTTTATGAGCAACCCAATATTTGCAATGACCAAGGTGCTGGTCTTTGCACATTTGGCTTGGTTTTGGTTTACTTTACCATCATCTTCAAGAAGGGTCAAGGCATAAAAATCATAGAATCATAGGACAGTTTGGGTTGGAAGAGACCTTAAAAACCATCTAGACCAACCCCTCTGCAGGGACACCTTCCACTAGACCAGGTTGTTCAAAACCGCACCCAACCTGGCCTTGAGCGCTTCCAGGAATGGGGCTTTCCAGGCTGAACTGCTCCAGCAAAATCCTTTTTGCACTGCCCACAGCTACATTACTGCACAAAAAGGACACCCAAATTATATTAAAGATACAAATAGCTCAGCAAAGCCCCTCTAACCTGTCAGGCACAAAAGGTCTGGTTTGATTTGCATTTCGCAGCCTTCCTGACCTGAACTATAACAAGCACAGGATCATCTTCTCACACCGGGGAGAGATCACAAAACACTTACCTGAAATAGAGGCATCTATTCTCCATCTGGTAGGAAAACAAGCTTAACATTTAAATCTGTCTGCAAGGTGGGAGCAAATGAAGTCCTGAATGTCTGCATGAAGGAACAAGAGCATAATAAAACTGAACAGGTAATTGCTGATACATTATCTGGAGACAAAGGCTAACGCCAGGAGACCAAGCTTAAAAATAACTGATAGCCAAAGCACAGCTCCAGTGCAGAGTGTGGTAACAGGCAACCTCATCCCCGACACCTCTGTATCTGCTTTTTTTTGAAACTCTGCACTTACTCAGATTAAAAAACCCCACTTGCATGAATCCAGCTAATGTTATTCATGTCATTTTGCACACAGATAATCTACAAGTGCCTCTGTTACCACATGGAAAGTAAACCTTATTTTGTATAAAACAATTGACTTGCCCAGTAAAATATAGGTTTTCCTACTTTTTTTCCCCAGAGAACTGAAACTCAAGCTAATGAATCAGAAAATGCGAAACGATCTGAAAACACCTGGAAAAAGGAGATTAAAATAGTTATCCGTGTTCAGCTGACGAATCTATTGGTTGTCTGTCCCAGATTTAATTAGAGAAAACCCCAAAGATTGACTAGCTCAGCACAAAATTCCTGACCCGAGCCAATTTCATATTTGACAGGATAAAATACCGCTACTCAGAAAAGCTAGAAGAACAACACCTACAATGTGTGCATGCTGATGAGCTTTCAGAGGGGAAACGGCTTTACAAACCCAGCCCTGTGTTGAGGAAACATATTTGAGAGATTCAACAAGTGCAAGGAGTAATCAGTGCCTTTGGGCACCCAGGATTGCCTTGGGGTGTGATTCTGGCTGCTCTATCCTTTTGGGTGGCTTTTAAACTGAAGGATCAGGGGCAGCACAGAGCAGCCAACATAATCAAAGCCACTGTCGCAGGTAATAACTTCAAGATTCCCAAACCACTTATAAGTACGTGATACTCATATAAAAATTAATGACCCATTGACTGCAAACAGCAAAGTACAAGGCAAAAACACATTTGTTGATATATCTATTTGCCATTTGCTGCCTGTCCTCACGCTAAAAGTGTTTCTGGTTATGGTTACTGTTAATTGCTTTTTATCTAACAGTGGAGCTAAGAGGCTTCAGCTGAGATGAGGTTTCGCAGTGTTAGGCAATTACACAAACATCCAGATGCACAAAAATTCCCTGGTTTGTAATCTGGATGAGGCAGAACACAGTGACTTATCTCGGGCCTAAAGAGGTTTCTGATCTGGAAAGAAAACAAGTTCTGACTGACCAAGGAAGCATCTGGGAAGGTGAAAAAAATGACTCACTGCCTCCTTGAGCTTCACCTGTTACAGCTCACAGATTAAAAATTCAACCACGGCTGCTTGAATTTTAACTCATCAACAGGAACACACAGAAGCATCGTGTTTTCAAACACTCCACGTCTTCTGAAGACATTCCTCCTAAGGAGGGCTTCCTTGTGCGGTGTCATTATCTCCGACAGATCTGCTTTGGAAATTTCCTCTCGGGGCTCCTCCAAGTTGACAAGTGAATTCTCTGCATCAGAAATATTTTTCAGAGGCTGCCAGGCTCATCAGTCACTTCCCGGCGAAGGAGGCGGTCCAGGGGGGATTCTGCTCTTCCCCCTCCCATTGCCCCTGCAAAAACGACATTATTGAGGAGACAATGAGTACAGCCACATGCCTGTGCCACTTGCCTCTCCGGGACACTGCTCTATTTCTCTGTGTCAGGGCTAGAAACAATCCTGCTGCCTCGTCCTGACTCTCACAGCCAAATCACAACATCCCAAAAGCAAGAGAGTAACCTGGGCTGGCCCGAGCAGGACCTCCAGCCTTTTGGGCACCCTCCTGCTCTGGAGGGCTGAAACATCCCTGCTAGCTGTCATCCACCAACACGGAGCTAATTATCTGGGACCCATCCAGGCAGAGAGGGAACACAAACATCCCAGCATGGGATTGTTTAACATGCACCTTTGGACTGGTGGCAATTCTTCATGGAGCGTACGAGTGATTTATGGCGTCTCCGTGTAGCACTGTGGGTGGATAAGGAAGGGATGGCTGGATCTCATGCAGCATCTAGACTGGTGGGTTACCAAAGGCCTCAGATGGCTCTTGACTTACCTAATGAAGAGTTCCTTCCTACAGCTTGACTCCCCATTCATCATTCATCATTAACAAAGCACTTCGGTGTCTTATCTTGGAACAGGGAGATTTCTTGTGTACACATAAATCAACCTCTCTCTAGCTAGGAAGCTCAGTTTTCACCTAGCCAGCCCTTTCTGAAAGTGAAGTCTGTACCACAAGAAGGAAAAATGCCCTCCCCTTTTCATTCTCAAACATGGTACACGACCATCCTCTCCCTTTCAAATACTATTCGCTTATTTCCATCCCTTGCTCACTAATTATGAAAATGATTTTGCCTAGACAGAGACAAGCTAAGTACAGTGTAGCTCCTTCTTCTTGATTTTTCTTTTCATCTTCCATGTTTTTGTCACTAGTGAAGGTTTGATTTGACCTTTTTGAAAGATTTGTCCTGATTATTCCACTTATAAGTTGCTGCTGCTCTCCTACACATCGGAAACCAGATGAGCCCAGTGGTGAACATGTCAGGTTTTGAAAGGTGTCACAGGAGAAAAAGTGTTATTAGTTCATCCTGCTAACAAAGGTGTCACGATGGATTTTCAGCCTCACTGTTACTGCTGTATCTACGGTTTCTGAAGCCAAAAGATGAAGAGTCATTAATTAACAAAAGAAGCTGGGAGATAATCTCGTGATTAAGTTATTGGAGTGGGACCTGGGTTGATTTCTCAGTCCTGGGCTGGTTGCTATGTGATATTATTCAAAGCACTGCATGGAGACGGGTGTGGAAGGCTGGCAGTGCCAGCTCCCCATAGGCTGCCGGCACTGTGGGCAGGGGCTGCTGAACAGCACATTCCTCATTATTGCCAGCTGGAGTCACTTCTGCTGGGAGACAATTGGAAATAACTCCCCAACTCTAAATGCACTTCACGTTCTGCAACTGCCCTTTGCTCAATCTTGCTATTTTTCCAGAATTTCCTGTGATTGACTAAATCACTCCTTTTAATGCTTTTTTTTTAAACTCCCTTTCTTCTGTTTCCTAGTGAATGTCTTTACCTTCTGTCTGTTGCAAATGTGAACAGTTTTAATTAGGTGCTGTTGAAATGTCTTTTGCAGTTTGGCATCCTGTTTGGTTTCATTCCTCTCGTTCTCTTTGCAGTTCTGTTCCTTCCCACGTTGCTTATGTTTTCTTGTTTGTGGAAGCTTTTCTTTATATGTATAATTTAATCATGCTGAACTTCAATTTCATCTCTAATAAGTATAAATAGGGAAAAGGGCATCTGAAGCCCATCTCTCCAGGTGCTCCTTAAATAGTTGTCTTTTCCTCTGGAGTGCCCCTCAAATGTTAGAGGTTTCCAGCTGAACTCAAGGACAAAGCACTCAGCTCAATGGATTTGTTGCGTTTTCAAAGCATATCCTTAAATGACATCATTTTTTTTGTACAGCTTTAGGCATCAGACTGAGACTACACCTTCAACTGAGGTCCAGAACAGCAGAGACCTGCTCAAGAAATCCAACAAAGAGCAAAACCCCGGGGTGGGTACCATTAATCCAGTTTCTCATCCCTTCTTTTTCCTGCTCTAGGGTTGAACTACTGGATTTTGCTTTTGCTCGAGTTGTCCTTTTTGCGTCAGCAGCAAATCTACATGGTCTTCTTTCCCTGTGGATCTGCTATTGGTGTCTCATTACTCCATCCTCAGTGCTCTAATCTGTGGGCACTGGATATCACAAAGTCATTTTTTCTGTATTAACCAGATCACTGTTGATCGAGTTACATCCAGCTTATTTGGGGAAGTCAGTAATTTCAATTAAGCTGCATTATGTATTTACTTCTAGTTATATAAGAGAAGACAGACTTTCCCTTTTATTTTTCCTGATCTCCAACAGCAGTATTACAAAAATAATGAAAAATAGGGCTGAAATGAATGACAGAGATCTAAAAGCTATCTCTTGTTGTTAGGGAACACAAGGGCATGGTCATCTACACCTAAATCCACTCCAAAGACAGAATTTTGACAGGCTCCACACACAACCTTTTCAGATGCAGCCTCTGCAATCTCTCCCACGATCTGCTCTAGCATTTACCTTGTACCTATCATGACCATGTTTTCTTTCCCTCGTCTGTAATGCTCAAACTGCCTCTGCTTTGCTATTGTTTAAGCCTACTGATTCTCCCACCCAGGAGCAGGATTTTTACAAACGTGCAGCCTGTTGTCAGATCTCCCTGAGAAGCTCTGGATGCCCCCATGCCTGGAGTGTCCAAGGCCAGGCTGGATAGGACATTGAGCAACCTGGTTTAGTATTAGGTGCCTCTGTCCATGGCAGAGGGGTTGGAACTACACGATTTTTAAGATCCCTTCTAACCCAAACCATTCTGTGTTTCTACAATTCCCTCTTTCTACTGCTGACCTGGGCCTGTCCCTGTAGAGAAGTGGCACTCTCTGAGCAGCTGAAGTCAACCCCACCAGAAGAAGGTATTGAGAAGCAAGGATTAGCAAGATGAAGTTTATGAGAAGTGGATAAATTAATAGGGACACATCCTTACCATTCATTTTGCTGAGATTTGACATAAGCCAGTGAGCCATCGCCTGCTATCGCGTTATCGGGGACAACTGCCTTGCTGCAGGGAAATCATTTAGCCAGGCGTGGAAGAAGAGAGGATTAGGCAGGAGAAGACTTGGCGTGTGATGAATGGGATTTACAGGCAAACCTGCACCCTGCACAGTCGCTGCCTCCATCCTTGGGAAGGGGGCACATACAAAGCTGAGCTCATCTCTGCAGCGCTTTGTCCTGGTGTTGATTCCCCTAGAAAGGTGAAGGACGCTGCCAGTCTCCTCTTTGTGCTTTGGGGTTTCAACAAAACCTTTTGAAGGTGCTCTGGGGTGGGATACGTGGCTTTATCCTGACCTTGGGAAGTGCAGAGGCTTGTCCCTCCTTGCAGACCTTCTCTGTGGGAGCACACCAGCAGGGCTGTCCACAGCTAACTTGGTGCAGCGATTCCATCTCTGCATGGAATTAAACCAGGACTCTCTCTCTGGAATTGAACCAGGACTTCTGGTTAAATGCTTTTCAGCACATATAAAGATATTATTTTTTTACTTTTGTGTCATGAAATAAGGACATAGACACAAATCAGTATCCTGTAGCGTTTTCCACAGTGAATAGCACTTAATTCACTCAGTGCTCCTAGTTCAATCCCAAGGGGATACCAGTTGAATTTGATTTCCTTCTGCTCTTAACTACTTGCTGGAAAAGCTACAGCCCTGCACTGCAAGCCCAGGGGTCTGTTCTGGGCCCACAGCAAAAAACCCAAACTATTAACAAGTGATCTTTCAGCTGCAGCAGATTAAATCGGTACCCTAAAAATCAATTCCTTCAGCCACATTTTTCAGGCTTTCCTGAGACACTTTGAAGGATTCAGAGCCTTGATCTAAATTGTGACTTTAGTCCTTTTTTCCAAAAACCGTACATATCTTTTTTAATTCCAACTGCATCCAGAGACAAGAAGGGCCAAAACACCAGCAAAAATGCTCTGGGGTTGAGATGGCTCAGCCAGAAGAGAAAGACTTTTCAAGAAACCTTTCTTAGCACAGTCTCCTGCTCAGATTTTAATCCCAGCATTGAAGTGACCTCCAAAATTATCCAGTATGCTGTTTACCTAGGAGAGGCTCTGACACACTGTAGGTTTGCTTATGCTTAATTTAAGTAGGAGAAGCCCTGTGTAGCTTGGCTCTGACAAGCACCATGACATTTTCTTTCTACAAGGGGAAACCTCAAAGATGCTCATGACTGATAAGGTCTGACTGTTTCCACGGTTCACATTTACAAAAGAAATAGGTTAAAATATCTACACAGCTACTTGAGAAGAAAAAAAAAAAAGCCTTTTTACCCTGTAGAGTGGAAACGCTGGCTTCAAAATTAAGGCAGCTAAAATCACTAGTTGCTTTTCAAAATGCTGGCCAAACAGCTGCTGTTTGACGTTTGTGTGTGCAAAGTTACTGTACAAAAAAAGGAAAGAGGAGAGACGTGTTTGGAAGCACAGTGGTAGCTGCATGCAGAAGAAAACACATGGCTCCTTCCAGCCTGGATTGTGTCATTTAGTGCTTGCCTGGATCATGGAGCTGAAGGCATTGCATCCAACATGCTCGTTGGCTATCAAAAAAACCCACTCAGGGTAAAGCAGGTCACTGGTGTTAATGCTGCCAGTGGGATCACCCTGGCTGCACTGCTGGGCTGCACCAGCTTTGGGTCACCCCACGTGCCTCCCATCAGCGCAGAAAAGCTCCAGAGAGGGTGCTGCATAATATGGAGGCTTTTTTTTTTTGGTCCTGGGTCAAAGCCAGGACTCCTCTAAGCCCTTACAGCGGGTCTGTTCAGCGTCACCACGTCTGCAGGACCAAGCTCACTCGTGATGGCAGAGATGCTCCATCTGGGAGGGCTGTAAGGAAATCAGCAGCCAGAGCAGAGAAGAGAAGGATGCCAGCAGCGTTAGTGTAACGTCCAGGGAATCCTTATAGATGGAGATGACACGGTTAGATGAGTTCAGAGTGGGACTGCAGATTGAGTGCATGGCTCTGAGCTAATGAAAGCACAGCCTATGTGTCAAGAGGACCACATTGCAGCGTCAGCAATCAGCTCATTTCTGCTGGTCAAGGTAATGGGAATGGTGGGGCAGCAGTGCCAGAGCAAGAGACACTCTGAGGAATGGTGACAGATGATTTCAGGAGGCCCTTGAAAATAATGTTAAGGTACTAGAAGCAGGAGAGAGGTGTGGATTAAGCTACAAAATCTGACCTGGTGGATCAAATCCCTTCTTCATCGTAGTAGAAAGTCCCACAGTCACCAAGATGTTCAGCTACAATGCAACGAGATTGAAAGGTGCTTAATTAGAATGAAAGATGGGGAAAAAAAAGACTAAACGCTTTAAATGAATGGACAGCAAAGCTCAGCAAGCACAGCCTGGGATAGAAAACAGGCGCTGCTGAACTGGCAGTGGGAGAAAAGCAGAAAGGAATGTGTGACAGACATCCCAGCCATTCCATCAGTACCTGGAGTCAGGCTTCTCCTGCTACTTGCTCCTGGGACGTGAGGTCTATTCTCTGGGAACAGGAAGCTCGTCCTGGCTATGGCAGCAGGGTGAGGATGTCCAGCTCTCCCTCCCATTCCTTCAAAGTTATCCCTGACTGCCAGCTAGAAACCAGACACCACAAACTCCTCAGCTTATTCACCTTCATCAATATTTTAATAGATACTGGGTTTTACTGTAAGAGACATCACTTCTTGTTAATTTGAGCACTGGAATGGCACTGGCAGGCAGAATACCTTGGCTCCAAACAAACCCTGAGGGGGAAAGGGAAATATATTCCTAAGAACAACAATTGGAAAGAATCTAATTCAATAATATATTTTGTTTGGTATCATTCTGGCACCAGCAGTCATCTTCCTGTTATTTTTAGGTTCTGATGACGCTAACAGGTTTTGTTGGTTTTTTTTCTTTCTTTATGGGGTTTTATTTTTGCTGTTATGCAAAAAAATCCCAAGGAGAAAATTTCCATAGTTTAATCACACTGAATAAAATTGCAATTATTTCTGGAATTTACGACTTTGTGCCTCTAGATCTTCAGCAAAATTTATGCAGAGTTTTCTGGAGTCTAGAGAGGAGGATAAGGACTTTTGGCTGGCTTTTGGGGAAGGAGAGAGGGATGGGACGAGGACAGAAAAAAAAAAAAAATTTACCTAGTGAGAGACTAACAGGGTTTTAGATGAAGCATGTTACACAACCCAAGAGGCAGAATTTGTGTTTAGGAATATAAAACAAACATCAAAATCATCTTGTTTCGTGTGTCAGCCTCTTTCTTTGTGTTTTTCTTTCCAAGGGATTAGTCACGGAAATATTTATTTGGGATATTAGCTATACAAACCAGGCACCAAATATTATGAATTTCTGGCCCAGTATTGTTTGTGCTTTCCACTAAAGTCGTGAAATTCTTGATCTGTAAAAGAAGTCTGTTTTGAAGAGCTTTTCCCCATGATTGCCTCTGCTTTGTGCATCACGAAGACTTATTTTTTTGTACACCAAGTGCCTCGATAGCGGGGTGAGGATTGCAAATCCAGACTAAGTCAGGAGAGCCCCCAGGAGAGTGAGGGCGAGAGCAAGAGTCGCAGCATCAGCTGTGTGGCCCTGAACCCAGGGTACCAGGACAGGGAAGAGGTGTACCTGCTGAACCCCAAACCCCTTACCTTTATCCTGAATTCAGGAGCTGTCACAGGCAGACACAGTCAATTGATCCTGGCGGGGCCGGGCGGCTCCTGAACTGTGTTACCTGATGCTCACCGAGGTGCAAAGGGATGCTCACCAAGCACACCTGCAGCTCAGGGACACAGTCCAGCTGAGATCCCTCCATCCTATTTCCAGTTGCTGCAGACTTTGTATTGTTCAGAAAAAAACCCTCTTCTCGTGTTTCATTGGAGCAAGCAGGGAGGGGTTTCCCTGAACATCCCCGTCTCTTCCCAGGACTGCTTGGCCAAATGAAAAGCAAGAGGGAAGCAAAGATCATCAGATGATCCTCCTGGGAGATGCGTGGCCCATGGTGACAAACTCCTGACCTAAAAGAGATATTGTTGTTCCAGGGCTGGCCAAAATGAGAGTTAACCAAACCCTTACAAATTTGTACTTAGGGACAGCAGGACCCATATCCCTTCACCGCATTTACTGACAGGCTTGAGGCATTTTCTGTTCTTGCTTGAGCACTTGGGATAAAGAAACATTGGTTATAAAACCTCTTGGCTATGAGGAATAAGATACAAACTATAAATCCCTGTTTTCAGTATTTTTTTTCAGCTTAGATGTCACTTCTGGGCTCTGAGTTATACAAGGTCCCATATTTTTCAATGTTTAATAACTGGTGAATTCTTTCTGCTTTTGGGTTTCGGGGTTTTTTTTTAAAATTATTATTTTATTCTTACAATTACAAAAGGTATTTGCAAAACATTTTTTTTTTTCCCAGATAGCTTCTGGCTGCTTTCAAGCTGAATTTTGGCAGTCGGCACACGTTTCTTATTCAACAACAGACACAAATTCTGCACTTTAAAACTTATGGTGGGTACAGGCCCAAGAGATTTTTTTTGTCCTTTTCTTTCAAATCTGCATTAAAATCACATATGATTTTTGTTTTGTTTTCTTTTTAAAGCAAAAGCTACAGCAGAAAACCTGAGTGTGTGTATTCACAACAGCCCATCAGCCACATACTGCCCAGGCAGCTCTTGTAGAAAGGGTTTTATCAAAAATAAAATCATGGAAGCTGATGAATTTTACAGTGGGATGTTTTAATATTGGGGAATCAGATTGCCCTGGATGCAGAACAGAAGTGAGGACGTGTGGTTTTCTGTATCTCTTCAGCACTGGTCCCAGGCCAGCCCACACCATCCCTGCCTGGTGCTTTTCCTGTTGGGGTTTGATGATGGTGAAGGATTTGGAAGAGGGATCTTCATTAGTGTTGCCAGAGGGGAACCCCTTGGCTGATCCTGCTCCCTCCAGCCTTTTGCATCCATCACCTATTTCCCTGGAGAAAGGTACATCAGAGAGGAGGGAAATGCACACATCTAATTTTAACTTTGAAGTGGGGGAAACGGTGGCGGGTTTTTTTCCTGGAGCTCCTTCTTATTCTCCCCCTCCCTCCTAATCCCAAATATCTTTGCAGACTTTTTAAAACCTGGTTGGTTTGAATATGCACAGGCTTTGCTCGGGCCAGTGCCTTTGGGTAGTTTTTTGAAAAACATGAGAAATTAACATTTGAAAAGGTATTCCCACACACTCTGAGCAGGAAATGTGGCTTCCTTCTCCACCCACTGTATCACTAAGCAGCTTGGAGATAAATAATGGAGACTTTCATGGCCATTGTGGTTAAAAACCATCACCCGAGCTGGGATAATCTCTCAAGCCTGTCTTTGCTGAGCAGGGAAATTAAACAGGGAGCTGCACCTAGATATCTCTGTGCTGTCTCAGCCATTGCAGGCAGTCGCCCACAGAACTCTGCTTAAAAGAGGATGAAATGGGAGATCACAGAATCATAGAATGGTTTGGGTGGGAAGGCACCTTGGAGATCATTTAGTTCCCACCCTCCTGCCCTGGGCAGGGACACCTTCCACTAGATCTGGTTGCTCCAAGCCCCATCCAACCTGGCCTTGGACACTTCCAGGGATGGGGCAGCCACAGCTTCTCAGGGCAGCCTGTGCCAGGACCTCACCACCTTCACAGTAATGATTTTTTTCCCTAATACCTAATCTAAATCTTCTGTCTTTCAATTTGAACCCATTCCCCCTTGTCCTGTCACTACATGCCCTTTTAAGTAGTCTTGCCCCATCTTTCCTGTAAGTTCCCTTCAGGTACTGGAAGGCTGCAACTGGTCACCCCGAAGCCTCCTCTTTTCCAGGTTGAACAATCCCAGTTCTCTCAGCCTTAATGGAGTAAGATGGAATAAGACAAGAAAGCCATGTTCAGAAACACTCACCTTTAAACCAGTGCTGGCCCTGCCAGGTCTCTGTTGCTGGACACCACAACAGCCACTGGGCACTCGGTGAGGCTGGAGAAGATGCTCTGGTTCCTTTTTGCCTGTCCTTGGGTTCAGACACACAACCAAGTTATTGGCAGCTTAAAGCAGCTCCTAGCATCTGTATGGGCAGGTTGAACCTGGTGTGGGCAGAGCAGCTTGTTTAAATCATGGTCCCTTAGGGTATCATCATATGAAGATGTCAGGCTTGGGTCTAGGACCCAAGTTAGTATCTGTCCCCAGACTCTATGGTGCTGACAGACCACCTTGCTTTGGGGTAGCACAGGGAAGGGACCAAAGGCCCTTGCAGGAGGAACATATCTTGAGATGCAAAGCTTGGGAAAGGGTCATGAGAAAGTGTTATCGATCAAAAGCCAGGAAATATTTTAGGTGGCCTACTGCACCAAACGTGGAGGCAAAATTTAGATGGTTAGAGCACAATATCTGGAAGGCAAAGCTCTCCTGAAGGGCACACTTCAATGCAGTTGTAACCAGGAAACTGTGAGCAGCACCTTCACACACAAAAAAAAAAAAAGAGGGAAAAAAAAAAGAAGGAAAAAACCAGACCCAATTTGCCATCCAGGCCTCAGTGTTTTCTCACCCATTTTTGCATGTGCACCAATCTGCCAAGCCAGATGTACAAATGAGCTGTGTGGGCAAACAGGCACTCATATGAGCAAACATTGCCTTGACGTGTGTGCTCTCGTGGGCACGGAATCAGGCAGTGCACAGGGGAGGGAGCAGAAGTGGGGCTGAGGGAGGGCTGACCCCTATCCTTGGGCATAAAACCGCTTTCTCTGCTCCCTGACACCAGCAGGCCATGACAACCAAGGTCAACAAGGCTCAGCACTGCTGCAGGACCTCCTTCCAACCAGTTTCCCCGGCAGGTTGAACCATCCCACCTTGCTGACACGGCTCCCACGCCGACCGTGAAAGCCGTGCTCGTCTGAATCACATCCAAGGTGATGTGATCAGCTTGGATGTGAAATGAATCACAGCAAGGTGCTTACCTCATCTCACAGATGAATTCCTGTCTTCCCCAGGCTAAGAGAGGACACCCAAAGGAAGCAGGGAAGTGCTGTACCACCCTAATATGACTCGCAACACTATTTATCTTCTACTATCTATGAATAGCCTTGTCTAAGCCATTGAAATGAGAAGTAATGCATTTGCCACACAAGCTATTCAGGAGCACTACAATGGATGAGCAGGTAATTAACCAGCATCCCAATCCTGATAATTCCAGCAGAACAACAAAGACTCTGTAACAATGACTCCTTTTGGAAGGAATCACAATTAACATTATAGACCGAAACTCTGTTTTTAAAGCAAATAAAATCTTCACAGAAAAGGGAGTGTTTTCCACGCTCAGTGCCCTCGGAGCACCCAGAGCTGATGATCCCCAAATGTCAGACCTGAGAGCTGAGCAGCCCTTGGGCTGTGCCTCTTGGTAGAGTGGGGCAGGGAACAGATGAGATGGAGTTCACCTGCAGCAAGTGTCAACCGCAGGGTGGCTGCATGGCTGGTTTGGGCTGAACACAAAGAATGACTTATAGAAAACCAGGGGTGGGAGAGGGACCTCTTAAAGCACATGCTTCCATCCTTCCATCCTCCAGGGGCCCGTGGCTCCTTAATGGTGGGCTTGGCAGTGTTGAGTCGATGGTTGGACTCAGTTCCAACATAACAGGTAGCAGGATCAGCTTTCAATGAGGAGAGGACACCAGCTCCTGCTCAGGGTGGAAGACCTTCATTCCAGACCCAAAGAGTGAGTTGCCACCATGGATTCATCTTTGTGTCGAAGGCCAGTTACATCTGCCTCAGGGCCCAGCTCACTCCCACTGGGTGGAAAACAGAAATAGCTTAGAATGTCCAAAAAAACCCACCCCAGGATCTGAGCATTAGTCTACTGCAATGCTTTGGATTTAGTAGCCCCCGCAGCCAGCGCAGCCCCTGTAAAGGCCCAGGGTGGCTGAATATCAAGGGCGACTCTCAGCAGAAGGAGCTGACAAACGCAGCTCCCTCCTGCAGCTCTGAGCACGCTTTGGTGCACTGCTCCGTCTGATGCAGAGGATGCCAATCTGGCACTAAATTCCTCCTTTAAAATATTCCTCTCTCAGCTCTTAAAACGTCCCCCTCCTTACCCAAAATAAACAAACAAGTTAGAAAGCTCACGAGCCTGGGAACCGGCTGCGGGCAGGAAGCTCTGTGAGATGACGGAGCTCCAGCGTCCCACGAAGGCGGGGGTTTGTGCATCCTTCTGTCTCCTGGTGGTTTCCGGCCCCTCTGCGTCACAACCCCACAGCTCCCGCTCCCCCCACACCACAGTGAACACGGAGGCAGCTCACATGGACCCCGGAACAATGTCACAGTGGGTGCTGTCAGGACACTGGGAGAGGACTGGTGCTGGGTGACCTTCAGGAGACCCAGGGTGCTGTAGGGCTGTTGGTTCACTGGGGAGATGTGAAATCTGCATTATTAACTCGGCACAAGAGTGATGTACCCCCATTCAACACCACAGTGCTCCCCTCCATCCAACTGGGACAGGAATAATGGAATGGTTTGGGTTGGAAGGGACCTTAAAGACCATTTAGTTCCAGGCCGACTGGAAGAAGGGCCGTGTAAGCCAGGCATCAAGTCCTAATCAAAATCAAGGGAGCCAAGAAGATCTAAGCAGCTAAGGCTGCTCCCATTTGTGCCAAGGGCTGAGGCAGCTGAATCATCTCTTCCTACCTAAACCTCATCTGCCCTTTGTAGGTTTCTGCCCCCCCTCCTTCCTCGACAGCAACAAAGTGAAAAACAGAGGCTTTATAACAAACAGTACCTGTTTCCATAGAGATTTGCTTAGGAAATTACATGAGACAAAGATGGAAGTTAGCAAGGAAAACGCAAGGGCTTGTCCTTGTGCATCAAAGAAATGTCTCACCCACCTGCAGCACTCAGCAGCCTCCACTCTCCTGGATGGGGATAAGTGTGTGGCAAGACCCCCAGCCCACTCACAGGACACAGGAGCTGCTGTCCTCTGCCACAGTGGATCTCCTGGCAGGTCCTGGTATCCCTATGAGGATATTCCCAGCCAACCCCCTCCAGAGCTCAGTGCTAAATGAGAGGAGCCTGGCTGTAAAATGGCAAGGGGAAGAAAGGCAGAAACAACATCTTCTTAAGGGAGAGGATGAAAGTATGAGGCAGAAAATTGAGAGGGGGGCAGGTAGCACAGGACCTGTCAATCTGGGAGACTCAATATCTCACCCCACCACTGCAGCGTTGACTTGCAGCACAGCAGCTGCTGGGAGAAACATTCCTGCAACCTTCTCAGTGCTGAGCAATGCTCGGCCTGTGATTCCTTAGCCTCATTTGCTTTTCCATGTGGGACAGGCCAGTGTGACCCAGCACTGGTAGCTGCCTCTGCCCAGATCTCCCTTTGTAGGGAGAGATGAGAGTCTTGCCCATCTCTTCTCACATGCTTGACACAAGCCAAGCCAAAATCACCCCAAGTACGCTACTGACACCAACATCCCAAGAGCTGCTGCTTCTGTTTAACAAGGGACACAACAGAAGTTTATTCAAGCCCACCAAATCCAGGATTTTCTTGTTCTCCTGGCAAAGCGTGATGCCTCGGGAGGAGATAAAAGCATGGATGAAATTAGATTCTCTCCTGTTCGCCTTTAATCAGCTCTCTGAGAAAACGGGCTCTGTAGGAAATTGTTGCAAACACTTGATTATTTCCTTAGCTTTCCAGAGAAAGGAAAGAGTTTCAAGACAGGCAGGGCGGGGAAAAAAAGAAAGAAGTGGGAAGAAGATAGAGCATCCACAGCTTCTCTGGACAACCTGTGCCAGTGTCTCACCGCCCTCACAGGAAAGAATTTCTTTCAATTATCTAATCTAACCCCGCCCTCTATCAATGTGAAGCCATTTCCCCTTGTCCTGTCACTCCATGCCCTTGTTAAAGTTCCCTGTCCAGCTCTTTTGGAGCCCCTTGAGGCACTGGAAGGCAGTCTAAGGTCTTCCCAGAGCCTTCTCTTCTTCAGGCTGAACAACCCCAACTATTTGAGCCTGTCTTCATAGGAGAGGTGCTCCCACCCTCTGAGCATCTTTGTGGCACTCCAAAGATGGATTTTATTGCCACACTTGGCTGCATGGAGTCTCTCACACATGTACTGGGTTAATCCATGAACGAAGGTGGAGCTGCCTCCTAACAGTCCATCCCCAGAGAGAAGTGGCCATTTTTACAGAACAGGGATATATGACTGGCAAAGAAATATCTCAGCTAAAGAAATCCATGGATTCACAAGAAGAAAACAACAGCAGTCTGGTGAGGGACACCGGCTTTGCTGCACAGGGAGAGGCACCATTTGGGGGCAAATGAACCTTCTCCTCGAAGAGCAGCAATGACTCAGCTCCACCAGCCGGGAAAAACCACCAGACAGAGCCGGGCACTTTCTCAGCACAGGAAAACCCTGCTGGGGAGGGGGCAGGAGACGGCTGCCACTTGTATCCAGCCTCTGCGAGGCACATGGGGAAAAGAAGCCAAGCATCCTGCTGTGCCTCCCATCCGGTGGGTCAGCCTTCGGTGTCGCAGCACCAACCCTCTCCTGGCCACCCTGGAGCCCTTGATGTCACTTTGATGCCACTGCTCCTGACAGGCGGAGCGGTAGTCAGGGTAAGCCCAAGTGCTACTGCTGCCCTCCGACAAGTGTGTTCACAGGCACACACCACCCACGGAAAGGAAGGACAGTGGCGTGGCAGCTTTTCCCAACAGGGCTGGGAAATCGAAATGCGAGCAAGATTATTTGGTACCATCTTAGCTGAGCACATGGAGGAATCATCTGGCTTTTACATTCCTGCAGAACATGAGATGCACTCCACTGGCAGGGCCTTCCAGCTGCCTCTGCATAGCCTCTGCTTAAAAAGGAAAAAAAATCATCCACCCTTGGCTCTGTTTGCAGGATCAGTGCCCGAGCAGGCACACAGCAACAGATACCTGCAGAGTGACAGAGCATTGCTGCAGAACGGCGAGGACGAGCCACGCTGCACATCCCCGCAGGCTTATGATGCCCACACAGGACAGTGGTGGCAACACAGGGAGCAGAACAGAAACTCAGGCCACTTGGTCCTCCAGACAGCAGCTGGTATTCCCAGGGGATGAGAGCCAGGATCCTGGTTCATCTATCCATGACAGTCCTAGCACTCAGCAGACACATGAGGACAGCTGGGAGTGCAGCAGAGCGAAGGGAAGAAGGAGCAGTTTTCATTTAAGAAACACAGACATTGTGTTTGCTTGAATGGTTCAGCTGAAGTGTCCAAAGCCCAGTAGGACCCACAGCTGGATGAGCAGGCTGTCAGCACGCTCTGTGACTCAGCTTGGAGAGCTCCTCTTCCTGACTCAGCGACAAAAGATCCATCAGGGTTCCCATGGGAGAGGCACTTATGAGACACTCGTGTTTGTGACTGTTGCTGGAGACCTGCGAAAATGCCAGAATCCCTTTGTACAGGGGATCCTTGCGCCCTGCTGCTCCATGAAGCCCCTGCTGAGCGAGCTCCTACAGCCGCTGGAGCCTTGTGGAGCATCCGGAGTCACCTTTTTCAGCCTCAGAGCCATTACCATGGAGCCTCTTCTGCCGACAAACTTCTGCGTGACTTTCTGACTGGGCATCCTGAGATGCAGACTGTGACACCCCAGATTTCACCAAGTCACAGAGCACAGGCTGATTGCTGGGTGCATTCAGATTATCTGAGGGAAGATTTTTAGATTCCATCAAAATCTCTGCGGCCCTGCTGCGCCCCAAGAAGCATCGCCCCAGCCAACACGAGGCACCGGCAGCCAAGCAGGCATGCAAGCAGCCAGTCTGCAGGGAGCCAACCCTGTGCCAGGCGAGCTCAATCTGTGGTGGGCAGGCAAGGCAGGCAACCACTGCCTGCATGGCGAGCGAGCTGCCTGCAAGCATCTGCTCTCACCAAAGACACGCTGCTCTCTGCACTGCTGAGACCTCGTGCCATCGGGCAACTCGTGCCCAGAGCCAGAGCTGGGATGCTCAGGACTCGATAACCACCTCTAGTAAAGTCTCCTTCTTCCATCAGTGAAGCTATTTGTACCACCATAAAGCAGGATTTGCTTCTTCCACCCTGAGCTGACACATTTCAGGGAGCAAAGGCTGTCTCCTCCTGTGCGCCCAGATGGCATCGTCCCCAGGAGCCCCATCCCCACTGAGAGGCAGGCTGTTACTGCAGCACACAGCACCAGCGAGCCCAGGGCTTCTTGACAGCCTCAGAGCAGCACTGAGAGAGTTTTTGGTGCAAGAGTGACAGCACCTTGCAGACATCTCACATTCCATCCCTGGAAATGTTCAAGGCCAGGTTGGATAGAGCTTGGAGCAACCTGGTCTAGTGGAAGGTGTGCCTGCCCATGGCAGGGGGGTTGGAACGAGACGATCTTTAAGGTCTGTTTCAACCTAAACCATTCTGTGATCTGTCACCATGACCACATGAGCATCACAGCTCTATGAATGAGAGCGAAGGAGCAGCTGTTAGGCTGCAGCTCCCTCCTTTTAGCTTCTCTAGGAGCAGTTCATCCTCACATTCCTGGGGACTCTGTTTCTTAGGATGTGTCTGCATGGGTCACCACCAGCCCTGCTGCTCTCTCCCCTCCCTTTTGATTTTGCCCTCCCTTCCTTCTTACACCCAACACCCATGTTGTTGCACAGTGACATTTAATCCTGTGTTGCAGCCCATTCAACCAGCCACCGAAGAAGTCAAGCCAAGCTGAGGTTTGGATTTATAGACCAAAACCCACTAAAAAAATCCCTCCAGCTGGTCCACTCCCCCATTCCCAATCCACTTCTTGCAACCATCACTGCTGAGATAACACCAGGAGAGCTATTGAGTCTGACAGCTGCCCAGACTGCCCCAGTATAACAGCGATATAGAAGCTCATGGCCATTTAGTGCATCCACTGCTGAGTACACCACAGGACCCAGGGTTCTGTCAGAGCCCTGGAAATGCAAATTAAAACATGGCTGTTCAAGGGAGAATTTGCTATTCCCATGTCCTAAAGAGAGATAAATTTCACGGAGCCACATTTCACATCTGTCCCCACATGCCACAGCATCAGGCACAAAGTACAGGAATAGACATGAGATAAAATTCCAGCTGCATCTTGAAATAAATCTGACTGCAGTTTTACCACTCACCTCTCAGCTGTCCCCTTGGTCCTGCTGTTGCCTCTTCCACTTCTCTGACTGCCAGGAGGGGTGATGGACACTGCCAGGGTGTGACCCTGTTCACAGTAAATCCTTTCTCTGGGGAAGCAGGAGAAAATGGTGAGGACCAGGGGAAGCTGAGAGGGAGGAGGATGCCAAGGAGGGTCCCCCTGGCAAAAAGAAGCTCCCTCTCCTCTCCACAGCACATCTTGTCAGTGACCTATGGCACTGACACCGGGGTGGGGAGGTTGGTGGCTTGGCCACCAGCATTACTACATGACCTCTTGGCTTTTCGACATCAGGACAAGGCTCCATGACATAGGACCAGGCAACATCAGGCCTGTGCAGTCCAGGTACCTCATGGGAACATCACTGCCATCCTCTCTGCCTGTCTTCATGAGGATGCCAACAGCCTGTGGCTTGGCTTCCTCTCCAGCAGGACCCAGCCTGCAGGTGCTGGGTCTTGCTCCTGCATTTCTGTGCACACGGGAGCCCTGGCTTTGCTTTGGGCTTCTGGAGGTTTTTATGATCTACAGAGAAATGGGAATTTATGGATAAACACAAACACTAAATAAGCTCCCTCTGCCAAAGCTCCTGCTTTATATTCAAGCTCTCATGACAGGCGTTTGTCAGGAACAGAGGATACAGCGTTCTCCGTCTGCAGCACGTCTCCGTATGGCAGCGCTAGCAAAATCAACTTGTTCTACTCAGGGCTGTGAAATTCAGCCTGGGAGGTCTGTCTAGTCCTCCTGACCTCCAGTTTCCCAGCTAAAATAAGTTTTTGTTGCTGGGAGAAGAGCCAGACTCCCTCCCAGCACTGCTGGAGCCTCTCTCCTGCCCCAGCCTGTGGGACAGCATCCTCCCAGCTCCCTTGTGCCTGCAGTGGTGCACAGGAGTGACAGAGCCACCCCCCTTCACTGTGAGCCAAGGGAAGGGGCAGAATATGGAAAAAAAGCCTGATTTCTTGGCCTGATTCAGTCAGGAGATGATTGTCAAACACTACTTACCCACTTCCTTCCCAGACTGAAACCTGACCTGTTCTCATGGCTTGTAATAACATCCCCGAGTTAATTCACTGGAGTCATTTGTGTGCCAAAATAAGGCTTAACCTCTTCCCCTTGGCATAGAGGCTGGTCTGAGGGGCAGGTGAGAGCCCTGGGGGGAATGGGGGCAGCAGCTCAGCCCCACCAAGTACAGCCCTGACTGAAAGCCTCCTGATCCCCAACCCAGCAGAGCAAAAAAGGGTTGCTGCAGGGAGAAACTGTAAGAAACATGATTAAAGCACTTAGCAAACACCACCTCCTGCCAAGACCAGAGGAGCAATGCCCAACCCAGTAGGAACTGTTATTCTCAGCCCTGTGATCTCATGCCTCAGTTTCCCCACCTGTAAGCAGGACTGGACTCGGGGACAGTGGAAGCCTGTGCTGGCCTAAGGACAGCAGTAACCAGCTACAACTCCCCCAGGAGAAGGGCAGGGAGATCCCCTCAACCTCCTCACTGCTATTTCAGAGGTGGCTTATAGGCCACACCTGGGCACTGCAGTAAGACCACCCTGCTCAGGTGGGGATGGGCATCTGAGCTTGGAGCTGGCACCAAGTCCTCAGCTGAGCATCTCACAGGAATCCCAGGGAAATGCTTGATGCCAGCAGCTCTACCTCCAAACGATCAGGGTCTGGGAACAGCTAACCCCAGCAGGGGCTGCAGATTTTATCCACAAAATCTCCTTCCACAGTTTCCTGCAGCACATTTGCTTTGGCTGAACGTTTCTAAGGGGTCCCTCCAACACAGGGTGGGGGTGGAGACAGAGGTTCTGAGGGCAGCAGCAGTTTTACAGCAAAAGGCCTTTTCCCTGAGAGCTGATGGGCTCTCCAGCACCCAGGGAGGCTGTCCTGACGGGAAGCTCTTGGGCACAGTGCGGAGGAAGGCCGGCCTTGCTCAGAAACATCCCACCGGGTGTGTTTAAACACCCACCAGCCTCTCACAGACAGTGGGAAGGAGCCGACTGTGTAAAACATCAAATCGCTGTCGTTAGCACAGGCTGAAAAACCCCCTCCAGGAGCTAATGCAGGGGAAAAAGGAGCTAAGACAAGGAGAGAGTGGTGGCACATGTGACTGATAATCCCATCTGCCCGTTTCTCTCTCAGCCATAGGTCTTCATCCCTGCTGGCGTCGCTGAGATGTTGCAGGGTGGGAATATTTCCCTCTTCCCAAATCAACACCAGGCAAAGCGGGAATTTGCCAACATTCATCACGAAAATGCCCCCAAGAAGCAAAGAGGAGCGGGTGGGCTTTTTCTGCCTGACTTGCACCCTTCCTTGCTCTCCTTCCCTGCTGCCTGACCCACTGGAACATCTTCCATCCCTAAGTGATCACTGAGACCTGGGGATGAGGATGTTTGTCCTTGCAGAGGGGTGATCCATCCTCCATGTGGGACATGCATGGCTGGAGACATCAGGCATGTGGGGACCACAGCAAAGCCCCTGTTCCCAGAGCTGGTGTGGATAGCCCAGGCTGTGGGTGGCAGACTGGCGGTGACCCAAGGCTGTGTCCTTGAGAGGATGCAAGGATTCATGGCTTGTCCCGTTGCCTCCCCCCCATCACACCCTCTCTGCTCTCACTTCTGCTGCAGAAAGCAGCTGTAGCTATTCCTGCTGGGAGGTGTAAGACGAGGCTTTGCCAAGGGGCAGGGGAGGCTTTGCTAATTCACAGCTCCTTCGCACAGCTCACGCTGGTTTCCTAATGTGCTCCTGGCTGTTAAGGAGGTGAGACTTGCTGATACAGCACAATATCACATGCTGGAGGAAGAAGGGCTCAAGCTGGGACAGGTCCTTAAAAAATTATGGCTGTGTAAATGGGGTCCACCTTTTGATCAGTGAGAAGAACCTAAAAAAAAAAAGCTTGATTGCACTTTTTTCCCCCTAGAGTAAACTAGCAATGAAATAAAGATATTTTCAGGCCTCTGTCAACACTTCAGAGACCAAGGAAGTGGGCAGCTGGGAGTTGTTGCTCTGGCTGATGGTCCTGCACACTCCATCCCTTGCCCAGAGGACCCAGAGATGTGACACTGTTGTCCAAAGCCCAAATACCATAGGATTAACCTTTGATGGGAAATATAACCTTGGATTTATTTTCTTCTCTGTTCTTCCCCTTTTGGAAAGCGAAAAAACTCCTCACATCATTCGGGATGGCCATGATGTAGATCTGTGAAAATCAATCCGAAAATCACATCATCTATGGCAGATTGCTCCATAAATTGACTGACTGAGTCCCAGGGGAGCATGTGTGGGAGGGAGAGAGAGTCTAGCTTAGGCCTGGCTTTACAGAATAGCTATCCATCCTTAAACCTTATCACCAATCCCCTCTCCCTTGCACCCCAAGCATCACCACCACCTCTGCTGAAGTCTGCTGGAACAGCCTGCAAGGTGTGTTGCACCCACGCCAGGGTCTCTACAGCAGCTCCCTCGTGCACTGAAACGCTGCAGAGACACCCAGCTCAGCCCTGCCATGGCTTTGGGCTGAGCACATCAGGTGATTTTGGGTGATCTTGGCTGCAAATTGCCACTGCTGGGTTTCTGCCTACTCGCCCAGCTCCCCCAGCACCCGACTACCTGCTGCCAGGGACACCTGGAAAGCCCTGTTTTGGGGAGAGGGTGATATCAGCTGGGGAGGGAGAGCAATTAACATTTTTGTCATTCATTTAGAAGTCAGAATTGTGTTGATCTGTTGTGGTTTTTTTTAATTATCCACACAGAAATAGCAGAGGTAAATGAACAGTGGGCTCTTTCCTGCTCAGTGGCATTTAACCAGGAAATGGGATTGTGGGTACCAAGACAAGACAAGACCATGGGAAAGGCAGAGGTGAGACCAGCCCTGCCCATCCTCTTTCTCCCTGCTGCCTGTTAAAGCTGAAGGAGACACTAAACAGCTCCCAAGAACCTTGTGGGAGACAGTATGTACCAGCTGGCTCTCCTGTGCACTTGTAGGGACCAGTTTCCAGGGAAGTCCATGGTATTCCACCTGCTCGACAGACTCCTTGCTCGTGGAGTCTGACAAATACAGCCAATGTAGATGTGCAGCACTACATCACTGAGCAGAGCAGATCATTGTCAAGAGACATAAATAAATGAAAAGAAGAAAAAATAGAGGTGCTGAGCCAGGCCAGGATGTTCCAGCCCTTCGGGGAGGACAACCCTCGCGAGCACATCCCACTAACTTTGAAAGCCACGCTGGTTCTGGAAAGGAGTGAAGATTGTATGTGCTTGTTTGTCAGGGTGATCCTCACCTGTGGGGTGATGCTCACCCATGGAGGGATGCTGACCTATGGGGGAATGCTCGCCCATGGGGGGGATGCTCACTCGGGGAACTGCCGGTGCTGCCAGCCTGTGAGCCAGCAGCTCCACGTGGCTCCCAGCATGAGTAAGCACCAGCCCCACTTCAGAGCCCACACACATCCTTGGCACTGTGAAAACGTGCTTGTAAGTGCCACTGGAGGAACGAAAGGGAAGGAGGGGGATGAGAGCCACCCCAGCATTTCCCCTCTGAGCCATCAGCTGTGCCCCCTATCAGGAACAAACCCCTGCCCGCTCATCCTTGAACATATGGATTTTAAACACCTCACTGGGACTGAAGAAAGGAAGACAAAAGGTTTCATTCTTTCAAGACCCTGTCCCCTCCTGTTGTCCTTTCTACCCCCACAGGACTTGAGTTTGACTCCAGCATCTTCACATCCAAGTTTCCCTTGTTTTGTCAGAGGAGTGAGCATGGTCATCACCAGGCATTTGACTGAGGGTGTGTTTGAGTCCCAAGGACCAGAGCCTGGCTTCTCTTGCAAACTCCCAGAGGTGGACAATTGCTGACATCCTGCCCAGAAAGCCTTTAGGGAAGAGCCAGTGCCCACAGAGCTACAGATGCACCCAGTGCCACGGGCCTCCATTTGGCGTTGCAGGAGGAAAGCAGGGCAGAGACAGAGAGAAAAAAAATCTAATAAGATGAGGCTTCTTCCCAGGAAGGGTCTTTTCCCAGGAAAAAGAGCCAGGTTATGGGGGGATAATCTGCAGCAGTCCCAGAAAAAGGACTATTCACATCCTCCAGGTACCTGGATGCAAGACAAGCCATACACAACATTCTCTGCAATGCTGGTACCGAGGGGAGGGACTGCTTCCACATCCCGGGAGCCCATGAGCTGCCTGGGCAGCTCTGCCTGGGACCTGGGGCTGGAAGGGTCCTGGAGCACCCAGGGCAAGGTGAGGGGAGCACACACAGGCCAGGCTTTTGGGTTTCTAGTGAACCTGTCCCCCACAGCTCTGCAAGCGCCGGCGAGGAGGAGCAGCCCCAGCACTTCTGGCAGCCACACACACCAGCAGCATCTGTTTCTGGGGTACTTTTGTTCCCAATTTATCCCCTGTCTCCTGGAGCTATTATAAGCAGGTACAATCTGCATTGCCATTGTTATTCAGATGATGTACAGATAATTTTAACCTTTCTGTTCCATTTGTCAAGGGGCTTTTTTTAGCCTCTGCGCCTGCCAGGCAGAGTGCTGGCTCTCCGGCAGCGGAGGCTCCCCGTTTTGCAGCATCAGTTTCCCTTGCTGGGGTGAAGCTCTGTCTCTGTGCATTGCTCATGGGCGTCTTCATAGCCCCAGATATTTTGAGGGTTTGGGGGAAATGTGGTAGAGGTGGTTAAGCACTCAACTAGCTACATCCATCACTCTTCCTGGTACCAACCTCCCAAGCAGGGCTCCATGGGATGTCCATCAGAGACACCTGCATACTCCATCCTGCTTTCAAAGCCTTTGGAGCAGCTCATACTGAAGACAATCACTTCAAAGAATGTCAGTGCAGGACTCATGGCTCGCACAGGAGGAGGTCCTCTCCTCAAACTGCTTCCAGCACCAGTGCAAAGCCCTCATCACCACCCCACAGAGCCTTTCCTACAGTCAGGAGTGCAGAACATTTTCTTGGCTATAAAGTGGGAACTTACTTCCCAGCCTGAAAAAATGCTGGGCTGTCACTGCATCCATCGCCTCAGGAAGTGCTCTCAAAGCTGGGCCATCTCCTGGAACTGTACACTTCCCACTGAAAACATGCTTTTCATCACTTCATGAGCCAAAGAACTGAAAACTAAGCCTGTCAGCATTTGGGTTTCTGGTGACCCAACAGACAGAATAGAAAAAAGGGAAAGATGCACAAAGCAAAGAGCAAGACAAAGCCAATTCTTACAGGTCATGACATTTGAGCTTAGTCCAAGTTGGCACCCCAAAGAGAGGGACTGCAGCACATGGGAAACACACAGGATAAAGCTCATCTCAAAGTGGTCCAGACAAACAAGGCGACTGCTTTCAGCCTTCCCTGAGCTCTATTTGGCACCCTCCTGTCACTGGGAAGAAAAGGAGTCCTGTTGAAAAGCCATAAACCATCCCTGTCACCTGCGCTCAGCCTGGAGGCTGCCACAGGCTGCTGCCTCACCTCTGACTGCCTGAGAACTTTCTGTGCTTTAAACAGCTCTGCAAAAAAGAAATATAAAACATGATTTCAGCATCTTTGCTTGACAACTCACCCATGAGCTTTGGACCAGGCAACAGCATCAGCATCCACTTGACGTCTCCTGGGCGCAGGCATGGAGAGGTGGCCAAGGTGTTTGAATTCCCCAAAGCAGCGGCTCCCAGCAGGGTTTCCAAGCCCTCAGTTTCCAGGCTGATGGTCCCTTGCATTTCTTCAGCAATAAAATATCATCATGATGCTCTTGGCTTCCCCTGGAGGTTTGCTGTGGTGCCAGTGTTCACAGCTCCTCAAGCTCCTGGTCTTGGACCCCCAAGATGCCCAGTACCCCCCAGCTGGCATGTCTGGAAGCAGCCAGGCACAAGCCACAGCTCCCCCAGGATACCAACCCTTCTCAAACATCCTCCCCGCTTCTCTTCTTCACAGCTCCCCACCCTCCTTGGGGACATAGGGATGCCCACGCTGGGTAACACCCCATCCCATGTTGATGGGACTGCCAGCACAGGCTGTGTACCACCCCTTCCCTGCCTTGGGGACCTTTTGCAGAGGTTCATCATCTCACCCAGAGTCCCCATGACCCCACCAGCATGGGGGGGTGCCAATGAGACAGGGTCTACAGTGGTTCTTTACAACAAGGTTTTATTTTTCTTTCCTTTTGACAAAAAACATTGAAGTTGTACATTGTTTTCAATTGGTTCAGTTCCCTGTTTGGGTCCGAACGAGCATGTTATGTTACAACATCCCACCCCCGAGCCTGGGAGTGAAGGCAGAGCATCTCCCACCCACCCTCTCACAGCCCCAGGAGCCACCAGCCCCACACCTGGGGGGCTCTGCTGTCTGAGGCCTCGTGGCAGAACAGGAGGACGGTGCTGGGACAACCAGCCTGGAAGGGACAGCAGGGCCCTGTCCTCATCTCCCCACAAACCCACCACAGTCTCCACCCAGGAGCTTTGCAGGGCTTTGAGTCCAGTCCCAGCACCAAACTGGGAACCAGTTGCATGCTACTGGTGAACTCCTGCCTGGGCAGGGGCATGTCCTATGCAGGGAGAGGTTGAAATACATCCCCCGCTTCTCATCCTCCATGGTCAAGCATGGCCAGCAGCCACAGAAGGCGAGGGCATTGGCAGGTCCTTGGTGTCTGGGAGGAGAAGGGAATGTCCAGAAAGCCACAGATAAGAGATTGTACCACAGCAAAGCGAGTCCAGAGCCTTGGAAAGCAAGGCACAGGCTGCAATGGCGTCTTGGGGCTGGTTTTCCTTCCCCCTCAGCACAGTCCTTTCCGTGGTTCTCCTGGGGATTGTTTTTGGTTTCAGAGACGTGTTTTGGAGGTGCCGCCTTGTCCTCGTGGGTCCCTGCCTGTCCTCCCACCATGGGAGCAGGACTGTGGCTGTTTCAGGAGACACAGAAGCAGGGCATTTTTTGGGCCCTTTCAGGGTAAAAAGGGGCTCTGTTTTGTTTCACACAGTTTTTGTACGTTAGTTAAACGCGGGGCTGACATGCCAAGAAGTTCAGGTTTGGACACTGCAGCCCAGTGCCACCAGGGGTTGTGCCCCAGCCTGTACCACCACTGTAGAGCATCACCACACACTGCTCACCCGCCCCACTCCAGGGCTGAGGAAAGAAAAACGCTCAAAGCCTGAAATCCGTATGAAACGTGCCCCCGCTTTGAGAGCATCACTCCCTTCCTCCCACCCGCCAGGCAGAGACACAAAAAGCCGCCTCCTCCCCTCCCCGCGGGCTGTTACTCAGAGCCCGGTGCATTGTCAGACACCTTTCTGCATTTAGAAGGAGACGATACCACCACCTATATTTAGAGCAGGTACGGCATCGCCTCCCCCGGCCCTCGGCACCACCACGGCCCCGGTCCCGGATCCCACGCAATCCCACACTGCCCGTCAGACCCGGCTCCCCCAAATGCCGGCACAGGGAGCAATGCTCCCACAGCTTCAGGTTGAAGCCATGAACTGCTCAGGGATGGCTGGAAGGGGACAGGTGATGCCTACGCCCCCAGCCAGCACCAGGAACCTTCCCCACAGCTGAATGGGGCATGGTTTGTCCCCAAATGCCAAGATGGGGGATGCAGGATCTGAGCCAGAGGAATGGAAAGGGCTTCCTGGGGAATTTTTTGATCCTTTGGCAGGTGCTAGTGTCTGTTTGGGAAGCACAGGGCGAGCAGGGACAGCAGAGGTGCAACCCACTAGCAGGGACCAACGGAGGCAGGAGCAGCTTTGGGCCCCATAAGCAAACCTTCAGTGCACAGAGGGCAGTTTGACCACTAGAAGGAAGGATTTTGGTCCATGCCCAAGCCCTGGAGTAGGCAGCCTTTGGAAGTGGTGGGACTTGCTTCTCACAAAGCAGAGCTCCATCATGGGAGCTCACAAAGCAATCAGGGCAGGGACTGATCTGCACATGCAGGAGGGGGACACTTTGTGCCCATAGCATCTTTCAGTCAGGAGAAGACATGAGTTATCCAGGACCAAAGCAAACCTTGGCCAGAGCCACTGCTCTGCAGAAGAACAGCCTCAAGGACTCACACCACAACAACCTGCAGCACAGCACAGCCATGGGCAGGAGGAAGGGCAGGATGAGGACTGCACTGCCTCCCCCTGCCCATCTCCTCAAACACGGTCACGCCTGGTCCAAACGCACCGACCAGCCCCTGGCCCACAGAGCAAGCCCTTCCTGAGGCTCCAAAGGCACAGCACCCTCTGGATCCCCAGGACCACGCTCAGGCTGACGAGAGACACAACTCATAGCAGAAACACACCACTGATCACCAGGGCGAGCCACACATCACCACGAGGCCACCAGCACCTCCCTGGGCTGGCAGGCACAGTATTGCACCCACAGCCGAGGGTGTGCACGGATCCTTAAGAGCTGACAGCACATAATTATCAGCTAAGTTAATGACCAACACTGGAAGGTGGCCCTGTTCTGCATTTTCAGTGTTTGCAGGAGGGGTGAGCCACCCTGCTCACCCCCCAGGCCATGCTCCTCTCTCAAAGTTCCACCAGCTCTCAGACACCCACCTGCTCCGGCACTGGGGCCATGGGGTTTGCAAACCCAGCCCCCTCATGTGGCAGCCCCTCTCTCCAAAGGAGGTGCTAGGCCCCAGGAATGGGCAGGAGCCATGGCTGCAGGGGAAACTGAGGCAGGGGTGGTGCCAAAGTCGGGCTCCTCTCCCAGGAGGACAGATCTTAAGGCACCATCATGCATGCACATCATCTTCACTCCCCTGCAGACATGGATATCTTTCCCTGGGAAAACACAGCAAAGAGGCCTCTGAGAGGCTTGCTGTCACCATCTTGGCAGCGCTGGTGCCAAGTGAGCTGTACCCCCAGGAACAACCCCGTCCTCATCCCTTGGGCATCCCACTCCTGCAGGCACTGCCAGCAGCTGAGCTGCCCAAGGACCCTTTGCCACAGCCATCTCTAATGGAGAAAATGCAATTCCCACCACTGGAAGTGCCAGGAGCAGGGTGACATTCCCAGTGCTCTGCTACAGAGATGGGTGCACAGCAGCCCCCTGGGGAGGCTTGGTCCTGCCCCCACCAAAGGGGGTGCAGGCAGCAAAAGCCCCAAGGGGCTCCCCAGCATTGTCAGGTGACTTAAACAAATCCATGTATGTGTATATCTTTATATATACAGCATATAAATATATATACACACACACCCACCCGTATATACACACAGAGGCACACCTAGAGTTCTCTGTATATAAATAAATATATGTCGGTGGGAGACAGTAAACATTCGGCAGCACTGAGCCCCCCTGCCCCAGTACAAACCAGTTGGCTTCAGTTTTGCCCCCACTGGCAGACAGAGTTGCTCTGGTCTGTCTGGTGCACTCTTATCCCCTGCACCTCACCATCACACCTTGCCCCTTTTCCCGGCAGGCTGAGACCCCCAGGGAGGGTAATTCAAAGCCACAGCAGCACAAGCCCAAGCAATAGAGCAAAGGGGGCCCCTGGTACCCCCTTGCTGGGGCTCTCTGGCCTTGGGGAGCAGAAAACCATCAGGATGAGCCTTCCCGGGGGTCCCACTCGGGGCAGGGAGCTGGGCTGCGGCTGGGGGGGCTCCCCCTTGCCCCCCAGCGCGCACACCCGGCCGGGCCACTCCACCGCCCATTAAATGCTTCTCTGTGCAGAAAAAAAAGTGATAGTAATAAATGAAACTCGACAGATTTTAATTTTTTTTTTGCACAAAGACTTTTTTTTCTTTTTTCTCCTTTTTTTTTTTCTTTTTTATCCCCCCCCTCCGTTCCGGTCGGTTTTGATTTTCTCCTTTTTTTTTTTTTTTTTCCCCCTGCATTTGGTTTCGGTTTAAGTTTCATTCCCAGGCGTGGCAAAGAGCATGCATTGGAGGGGGGGGGTGGGGGGGCGAGGGCGGCGGGGCTGGTCGGGGGGCAACGGGGGAGGGGTTAGGGCAGCCGAGATGGGGTGCGGCGGGGGCAGCTTCTAGCACTTGTCGTCTTCCTCGGTGTCGCTGAGCACGTCGATGCTGGCCCCGCACATCACGCCCTGCCCTGCCCCTCGCCTCCGCCGCCGGTAGTGCCCGTTGGGCATCTGCCAGCTGTGCCGCAGCGGCGGCGCCGAGCCGATGGTGTTGGAGCGGCCGAGGCTGGTGGCGACGGCCGCCTCGAAGGTGAGCGTCTCCTCCTCACCGCAGTCTGAGGCGTGCGAGTCGTCGTGCAGGGCCAGGTAGGGCTCCGAGATGTAGCGCTGCGGGGTGGACTGCCGGCTCTGCTTCCCCGCCGGGGAGCTGGAAGACTCGGTCAGGCCGGCGGTGTTGGGATCCAGGGCGGAGGAGAGGAGCGGGGAGCCCCCCTCGCTCTCCTCGGCGGGCGGCGAGGCGTCCCCGGCGTGCCGGAGCATGGAGGCGTAGGACAGGAGGGGACGCGGTTTGGGGGGCACCGGCGGGAGCTGGCGGCGGCCTCGCCGGGGGGTGCTGGTGTCCGAGATGGAGGGGATGGAGCTTTCGCTCAGGGAGCCCATTCCCTGCAACGCACCGAGACGCGCCGGGGAATACAGAGGATACAGAGGCAACAGGGAGCACCGTGCACACATTTCCCCCTCCCCGCCCGAGCCTGGGCTTCCCGTAGAATCCTCCCTCTCGGATGGGGGCCCCGCTGTGCCTTTGCCTGCCCCATCCCTGCCTCGGGATCTGCTCCAGGGATGAGGATGATGCCTGCTGAGGGCAAACCTCATCGGGGTCTGCAGCTTCCTCACAAGGGGCAGGCACCAATCTCTGACCAGAGACAGGATCGGAAGGAACAGCATTAAGGTGTGTCAGGGGAGATTTAGGTTGGGTATTAGGAAATGGTTCTTCCCCAGGAAGGTGGCTGGACACTGGAATAGGCTCCCCAAGGAAGTGCTCACAGCACCAAGCCTGACAGAGCTCAAGGAGCATTTGGACAATGCTCTCAGCACATGGTGGGACTCCATGGCCAGGAGTTGGACTCAATGATCCTTGTGGGTCCCTTCCAACTCAGGATATTCTATGATTCTATGCTCTTGGTGGTCAAAAGCAAAAAGCACCCACAGACCCACTGCAGGAAGAGCTAATGGCTCGCCAGCTGCTGCATCTCCGTGGGCTTCAAGCTGACTCAAGCACTGGCAGCTCCAGGCTTGTGTAGCTGGGACACCTTGACCTTGGCAGGGAGCAGATGCCATAGCAGTGAGAGGACCAGTGTGAGATCCACCCCTCTTCCCAAATGCTCTGCAGGGTGCCCGAGCAGCCCCAACCTGCTCAGCTCTCAGGGGACACGGAGATGCCACCACAAGGAGGAGAGACAGTGCAGAGCTCCCACAGTGAGGGGCTTGTCTTCCCAGTTTTGGCTAGGAGCTTTTTTTATGCTTCCCTTTGTGCTTAGGGATGGGTTTTGTCACTCACCTGCCTGCTGGGCGTCTGTGACCTGCCCTCGCTGGGTGACCGGGACTCGCGCCGCCGCTCTGGCGACTCGTCCTGTGCCTGGGGACTCCTCTCCTCGGAGTTGCAGCGGGAGATGTCGGGGGACAGCAAGTGCTTGCGCTCTTTGGATCGGCCCCGCTCCCTGCCCGAGCGGTGCCCCTCGGACCGGTGGCCTGCGGGACATCCACATCAGTCCACACCATCCCCTTTGCAGGAGCAGGGAACGCTCACGCTGGAGGTTTTTTTGGGGATCTGGTGTGGAATGGGGCCACCTGCCCTTGCTCACCCGAGTCAGCGTTGAGGCGCCGGGCGGACAGCTGGAGCGAGGAGTGGTAGCTGCGCCGGCGGGACTTGTAGGTGTTCTCGCTGCTGCGCTCCATGGAGAACTCATCCAGCCAGGAGCTGTTGGGGCGCTTGTCCCGGATGGTGGAAAACGATCGCCGCATCGAGCTGGTGTCTGTCACCACCTGCAAGCAACCCCGGCCAGCCGGGGAGGGGATTAGCACCAGGCAGGGCTGGGGACCACGGCGGCCAAGAATTACCAGTTCACCCCCATCACTGGAATCACCAGCCCTGCAGGATGGGGAGATTTAGGGTGGGGAGCAGCCAGCCTGAGCACAGCCCCTCCATATGATCTCTGCACAAATCAGGGGTGGCAGGAAAGTGGCGTTCAGCCTTGGTGCTCGTGGGCTCCCCTTCCCCAGCCGGCTGGACCCGTTCTGCACAAGCCAAGCCGGCTGCCCCAATTCGAGCCAAGGTGCTGAGTGCTGGGGGGGGAAGGTGGTCAGCAGCATCTCCCCCAGCCATGGTGACATGGAGGGTACCAGACCATTTTCCCCAAGGCTGTCTCAGCATCCCTCCCCGCCTGAAAAACAGGGTCAAATGGAGCAAACATTGAAGAAATCATTGACAGAGAGGAGATTGTCCAGTGCCACCAATTTTCCAGACTTCTCCCTACTCTTCCTTTATTCCCACATCCTCATCCCTTTTCCCCTGCACTCATTCCCTCTCTCCCCACTGATGCTGTTGTTTTATCTTCCCTTTCCTTTTCTTTCTCTATCCTCTCCTTCTAGCTTGTGTTCTCACCATCACGGAGGAAACATCACCCCCTTCCATATTTCCTTTGCTTTATTCTAGCAGGTCTTTGCCTCTGCAGCCTCAGGCCATTCTTCATCTCATCTCCTTTCCTCTCACCTTTTTTGCTCCCATCCCCTCCTTCTAATCATCTCCTCCGCTGCTGAATGGTCAAGAAAGCCCATGAGGCTTCCCCGTCACACCACCCCAAAGTGCCAAAATGTGTCACACTGCCACCAACACCAGGACCCGGTGCCTGCACCAGCACCTCTGGGAGAAAGCAGACCCAGAGATTTCACAGCAACACCAAACCCCCTAAAAGCATCAGTTTCTTGGTGGAGGCTGAGCACAAGACATAACAACAGAGAAACCGGGCAGACAAATGAGGAGGTGAGATGTGGCCCGAGTTCCTCTGGACAGACAGAGAAGAACATGTGTTGGGACAATGGGAAAGGACGGAAAATGCATTTCATCACCTGTGAGACCATCTGAAGTGCCCGGAACCGGAGGAAAGGAGAGGTGTCCCACTGTGAGGAGACCCTCTCGGCACGGTCCTGCTCCACCATGGACCTCCCCCCATGAGCCAGGAGATCGATTCCCCAGGCTGCTCTCTGCTGCCAGTGTCCCCCATGTAGGGGAACAGCAGCTCTCCTACTTGTGCAGCACCCCAGAGAGGGGAGATGCTCCAGTATCGGGGTGTGGGGAAGCCACGGGGCTCAGCACAGAGAGAAGCCCCAGTGTTACCTGGCAGGCTTTGAATGGACCCAGCACCCCTGGGGGCTTTGTTTGGTTTTACCTGGGGATCCACAGTGAGACGAGGCATGGAGGAGGCCCTCCCAGAGACAGCGTGGTCCTGAGTGTCCACGGGAAGGTAGCTGCCACGGTTAGAGGGCTGCACTCTTTGAAACTCCCTAACCTCTGGCTCCTGGAAACAAACACACAGCCAAGCTCTTGGGATGGGGTTGGAGCAGGGCAGTGCGCTGCTTCTGCCCTGTTGGCAGGGGACAGCCCTGCTTGCTCAACCAGGGGGAGAATTTAAGTGGGACAAAAATGGGTGGTGAGACACCAGCACAGGTTGTCCAGAAAGGTGTGGATGCCTCGTCCCTGGAAACACTCAAAGGCAGGTTGGACAGGGCTCTGAGCAACCTGAGCAAGTTGAACTTGCAGGGGGGTTGGAACTAGGTGAGCTTTAAAAGTCCCTTCCAACCTGAACTATCCTATGATTCTATGAAAAACAGAGTCTAAGACTTTATAATTCACCATGTTGCCATCAAAAAATAATCTCCAGTTCACAATCCATTGCAGGTGAGCCTTGATGTGGTGCTTCAGGCTTGCCTGATGGCCAGTTCAACTTGTACCTCTTTCAGTGACAGTGGTAACCCTGGATCTGGTGATGACTTCCCACACTTGAACTCCTTCTTTTGCCACGAGGGGACAAATTTATGGGATTTTCTCTCTGACCATGCTTTAAAGGCTTCCTGGACACATCCTCATTAAAAGAACACATGCTGCCTACAGCACACTGCTTTATTCCCAGCTGAGAGGAGCCTTTGTACAGGATAAGGAGACGGGCAGGCAGTAACTCTGGAGAGATCTGCTATTAGGTGACTTAATGGGGAGGGGGAGAGTCTCATCTGCCACTTTCCCATGTGGTGGGGGTGGCTGGGGCAGGGGTACACAGCTCACACAGAGTGCTACAGACCCCAGGGACACGGACTGGGCTGGAGATGCACAGTGGTACAACACTGCATCCGACAGCGTCGGGTGGTGCACGAGGGCACACACAGACATGGAGAGATATATATAGATATGTATATATATACACACACAGACAGACAGGCCGGCATGTGTGTGGGGCCAGAGGGGTGTGCTCCCCTTGGAAACAGTCTGACAGCTTGGTTTGGGACTGGGGACACCAGCACTGACAACAAAATGAACATGAACCCGAAAACATCAGATACCATCACTCAGCATGGGGTAACCCACTGAAATGAGCGCTCAGTGGAAAAAAGAGCAGCCTGTGAAGAGAAGGACATTTTACTGCAGGACATCGGACTATGGTCACAGCTCTTGCCCCAAAAGCACTTGCTGCTGCCTGACCCCGCTGGCCAGGGCCGGTCCAGGGATGGCTGTGTCCCCAGTGCCAGAGGCGAGGGGCAGAGCACACCTGGGGACATTTATCCCGTGCTTTGGATCTGTGTATGACCCAGCAGCTGCCTTCCCTGTGCCGTGCCCATTCCCCACACCTCCCCGTGCCCACCAGTATCCGCGCCGGGACTGCAGGTGAGCGCCCGTCAGGCAGTGGGTGACTTTACCAGAGACTCGTGCTCCTGGAACTGCTCTTGGGCTGGATCCATGCAGGCCAGCTGGAAGATCTCCTGTGGTGAGAGCGGGCTCAGCGAGGGGAAACCACTTCGGCTGCTCCTGCAAAGACAGCCCAGCTTCAGGGAGGCCACAAGCCAGGTGCTGCCATCGCTGGGCATCGCCCCTCCAGTGGCTCAGAGCTGGGGAGCCCCCATGCTTGCCACCCAGGCCGTCAAGACCCCCAGGACAAACATCACGTTCTGTGGAGGGCTGGAGTGGTGCCAAGGCAGGAGAGGACACCAGTGCCTCGGGTCCCCCAGCAGCAGTGGGGACATACCAAGCTCAGTGCCAGCAATTCCCATCATCTCATTCCCACCAGCCTGGGTGCTGGGATGCCCCACTGACCCTGCACCATCCAGGGACCCACTGCTCAACTGCTCCCAGGGTTTAGGTCCATCCCAGACCCTCCTAGGTAGAAGTGCTGGCACTTGGTGCTGGGATGGTCCTGCAGCAAGAACGTCCATGCAGACCCTCGGCCATCCCTCTTTGCCACCTCTGCTGCTGTTGGTGATGCTGAGGCACACTGTCTACCTGGAATCCTGCAAAAGCTTTGTGCCCAGGACTGGGTTTTCCCTGCTCCCAGCAGCAATTTAACCCTCTGTGCATCCCAGTGCCAGCTCCAAGAACAAAACAAGCGCTGCAGGAACAGAAAAGAGCCAGGACTACCTCTCTTCTCAGGGCAATACTTACAGGCCCGAGAGGGTGTCCTGCTGGAGGTACGGCAGAGCCTTTGCGTTGGAGATGATTTCCTGTGGCAAGGAGGATGGCTCCATGCGCTGGAACATGGGGGCATTTTTCTGTATTGAAGAGAGGAAGAGACTGAGCCTGCGGGAAATGTAAATGGACATCCAGCACTTCACCAACCAAGCTCCCACCACTTGGGAAGGGGACATCATGCTGTGAGGGACCGAGGATACCAAGGCACATACACGTGCCCTGTAGTCGCCAAACCCCAACCTGTACCACCATCTTCATCCCCCAGCTGCATCCCACGCAGCTTGGTTGGGAGGTGGTGGGAAGCAGCAAGAGGGATCTGCCCACCTCATGCCCTCACTGAGCCTCACCTGCTCCTCCAGCTGCTGCCGCTGCTTCTTCGCTTTGCTCTGCTTGTAGTAATCCATGATCATCATGGCTGCATATATTTTCCCAACAGTCAGGTCAGAGGCTGAGAGCATAACAGGGAACAAAGTGGGAATGCTTGTGTTGTAACAGAAACAGCAGGTTTGAAGGCATCAGCATGGACCTCCGGAAGAGCCCTGCTGTGGGATACCCTGGTGACCCTCAGACTCTGCTCGCTGCTCCAAAAGAGAGAGCGCTGAACACCCAGACACTCCTCATAGAGATAAAATGAATGCAGATGGCTTGAAATCATCACCCTAAGCCACCAAGGCACACACCCTCATCACGTCATCAGACGTAACAGCACAAGTGATGCGCATCCTCCCTCCCTGATATGCTCCAGAGATGATTTACAGGACACTCTGGGTTTGGCAGGAGTAGATCCCTGCAAACTGGGTGATTTTTCAAGAGAGTTCCCAAGCAGCCAAGCAGATCAAGGGAGAAGCCAGCCTGTAGCAACGAACCCTTTCTCTACTTCTCCCCTAGCTGGGGATGGGTCTGAACAGTCCCCACCTCCCTTTGGGAAGAAGTTGCTGTGAGGATGACGGGAATTTGAAAACAATGACAGCCCCCGCAGAGACTCACTTTTTGGCATGGGTACCAACAGGTCAAGCATCTTCTGGGACAGGTGAGGCCAAATGGTCAGGATCTCCTTTTGAAGCTCAGAGTCCAACTGCTGCCAATCTGCACCACCTAGAACAACAGGGGGGAAAATGGCCCACACACATCAAGACGTGGCACCAGGGTCCAACTAATCCCCCCTCTCCCAGCCTGAAGGGAGGCTCACAAGCAGCAACCAGCTCTCTGGGCTGGGAGGGCCATCTTGCATCAGCAAGCCTGGTCTCCTGCTCTCACAGGGAAACTTTCAACAATCCCTTCCATATGTGCCTCCATCTCCCCATCCCCTGCCCTCCCACTCAAAGCTGCCACCTTCAAGCTTGCCTTGGGTCCGTCTCTGCAGCTCCAATCCTACTCCTGCCCACACACACCTGCTGCTGCCCCACTTTCCTGGTGAGTGGATCATGTGCTGGTGAAAGAGCAGCTCCACTTGGTAAATCTTTAAATGCTTAGTGAGGCTGTGCATGGAGAGCAGAGCTCTCTGGCCAGTGGTGAAGGGGGTTGCTGAGCTTAGGAAGACCCAAGCTCATCAGGAGCTGTCAACACGGATCAACCAGAGATACTCAAGCCCAGGGCAACTCGAGTGAGATGCAGGAGACTAAGGTTCAAACCTCTGCTTTATCTCAAGGGGCTTGAACCCATCATTTCAACATTCAAGGAGTTGTCTGAGGACTGGGCTTTGGCTGATATCTTGCCCTGGGTTGGGTTTTCTTCCAATAGCTGAGCTGTTCCCAGGAGATGTGTTATTGAAAATGCCATGTTTCTGCAGGAAGTTTTTGATCTGATGAATCACAGCCTTTCCAGTAACAACAACAAAGAAGGTTTTCCTGCTCTGAACGTTTTATCTTCCCTGAGAGAGAGATTTCTTTCCCCACAGCCTTCGGAAGCCAAGGACATTTTACCCCCCCTTGGTTTTGTTTTGCACATGGGGAGGAAGGGGAATTCTCTATCTCCTCTATTACACAGTGGACATCAAGCTGGTTTTACCCTCTAGAAACAGCTTCAAGCGAAAAACTGGCCACCTCTTCCCTAAAGAAATACATTTTTTTAGAGATAGTGGCAAAAATTTGCCCGTTCAAGGTAATTGCTGTCATCCATATGCCAGGTCGCCCAGAGAAGCTGTGGATGCCCCATCCCTGGAAGTGCTCAAGGCCAGGTTGGATGAGGCTTGGAGCAACTGGTCTAGTGGAAGGTATCAGGAGTTGGAACAAGATGACCTTTAAGGGTCCTTCCAACACAAACCACTGTGACAGGACGACAGTCACCCTGCAGCCCTCCTGGCTCTGTCCCCTCTCTCTGCCACCGACGTTACCTTTGGCAATTTTGATGTCCAAGGCCGTGCGTATCAGCGCCATCAAGGTGGAGGTGAAATGGACCGTCATGTCCTCGGCCACGGGCATGTTCATCAGCACCAGTCTCTGCGCAAGAGAGAGAAGAAAACAGCGGACGGAAAACAATATCGAAAAACACATCGACCAGGCTGGAGGAAAAGAAATTAAACATTAAACAAAAGGGAAAAAAAAAATAAAAATTAAAAAAAAAAATAAAAAGCAACAAAGAGTGTCAAAACAGCACAGCCAAAAAAGAAGGGCAAGGATCACCCCGCCAACCCACCCACCCACACCCCCGGCTCCTTCCACCCCAGGACACCGGCTCACTGCCTTCCAGGGCTCCTCCTGCACCCCAGGAATGGCCCCTGAGCCCCCCTCCCCATGGCACCGGGGCTGCCACAGCACCTCCCGGCACTTTTGGGAAGACACACCTGATCCATCAGGGATGCAGGCATGTGGGATGTGCGGGAAGGGGAGAGGGGGCTCAGGTTTCCGTTCCCAGGTGGTTTGGCTTTCCAACTCTCAACCCTTCCCACCTGGGGCAGGGGAGAGGAGGGTCCCTAACCTTCAGGGACTTCAGATCGGCTGGATTCCTCTAGCATGCTACATCCTGGCGCTCCCTTTTTGCGTCTTTCAGAGATGAAGTTTGCCAGCACATGCAGGGGGTCCAAATTATCCAGGGGTGGGGAAGGGAAGGCAAGGGAGGGTAGAAAAAGTGCAGAAGGAAAGAGAAAAGGGCAACCAAGGCAGGTTAGACACGCCATGCTCCTTCCCCACCCTGGGCAGGCGGGGTGCAAACCGAAGTGACCAGATCCACTTTCCCGAGAGTATATTTTGCTTTGTGAATACCTTGGGTCATCCCTTCCCTGCCCATTTCTTTTCTTTTTCGCATGGATTCTCATGTCCTTTCCCTGTCTTCAAGCCTCCCTTTTTCTCCTGGAAAACTGTGATGGTGGATGTATGCTTGTGTGAACAAACAAATGAGAGCTGGAGAGGGTGGAAGCGTGTTTGGAATTGTGCAGGAATCCCCTTGCACTAGCCCTGAACACTGCTGAAAGGGCTGTGGGCAGCAGCCCATGGCCAATAAAAGCTTCCATTTGCTCCACACCTGGACAACAAATCACTCCAAAGCTCTTGGTCTTGTCCTGGCAGATGATGCCCTCAGCAAAGCCATGCAGCTCCCATCCCACGTCCTTCAGGGCTTCCTGTGCTCCTGCTCCATGCCTGCACAGCTGGGAACACGCTGTGCCGGTGCCAGGAGCTGACTGAGAGCCACCACCCCAGGGGGGAAAACTCAGAGGCACCTTTGGAAGGCACCTGGCTTTGCCTTGCACAAGCCATCCTTGGGATAGCCCGTGCCAGTGCACCTGGCTCCTCTCACACAGCAGAGCTGCTTCTATGGGGTTTGTCCTTGCTGCCCACTTGCCTCCCATCTCCACGGGCTTTCTGAGCTGGCTGGGATGAGGGTGGTTCCAAACCCCGGGGATGAGCTCAGTTCAGCGAGCTCCTAAGGACATCTCACTCTCCTAACTGTACTACAGGGCTGCTCCTCACCTCATCCCCTGCAACCCTCCCACTTCCACACTACTGCTCATCCTGCCCCTCCTCTTCCGCTGGGGTCTTCCATCCCCGGGGCTCTGAGTGACCACGGCAGTGCCACGTGCGTGGGCAGTGGAGAGCAGCCATCGTGGCCAGGGCTCTTCTGAGCACACCAGGCTCCCCAGGGGCAAGCTAAACACATGTTGGACTCCCCAGTGCCTCCCCAGCTCCCCCAGTCCCACCTCCCGCAGGTCCCTTGAGCCCCAGCTCCTGCTCAGCTCTGACCCCCGTAGAAGGAAGGGTTGATCTACCTTATAGGCCACTTTGGAAGGACATCTCTTGCCGAGGCCTAGCGGTGGTGACATAAGAGTCAGCATTTCATACATCTCAGTGTAATGGATTCGGCCACTGCTCATGGAGGGGGAAGGGGAGGGAGGGAGATGCAGAGAGAGAGGAGGCATTCCCAGAGAGCAGAAAAACGTACAAACGAAAAATAGTACAGGAAAACAGGAGAGAAAAAAAACAAACGGACAAACAGGAAAAGAACAGGAAACCCGTTAATCAAGGCAAATCATACATGAGAGACTGTCCTGATGTGGATTTATAGCACTGCTCACACAGACCCAGGAATGCTGGCAGAAAGCAACTCACCCCTCTCCTCTCTGCTGCTGGCCTCAAGTGCCTGTCTCTCTACCATGCTGGGGCTCCTCCTCTGGTCTCAAACCCTTTCCTAAAGCCCTCCAGCAGCCCCCACCTTGTCCCACAGGTTCCAGGGCTGTGTGCGAGTGGTATAAATCAGATACACGGCACTCGAGCCATGGGTTATTTGAGGTCTCGGTGGTTTGCACCGCAGTGCTCTGTGGCCTCCGTAGCGTCTTCCCTCCCGGGGGGGGGGGCTGGGTATTGCTTTGCGTGGCCACCTAACCCATAGCCGGAAGGCTGTGTATCCCCAGCTCGTGGGGTCTATGCAATTGGGAGGCAGCATCTTGCATAGAAGGCAGTGGGCCAGGGTCACTTGTCAAAGGAAGATGCCCAGTTGCTTCCGTCTGGCTCTGCGGATGGACCACTTTCCCACCATGCACCAGTGCAAAAGGCATGCTGAAATCGGCTGAAAAAACAAAACCGGGAGGAAAAGTTGTACATGCCATGCTCCCGCCCTGGCTCTCTCCCACATGCGGCTGCAAGTTCCACCAGGTTGGAGTTTAAAGAGTCTCAGCAGAGGCAGCTGTTTGGGTCTTCCAACATTGGGGTTCGTTTGGGTTTCCCAAGGGAGGCAGGTATGGCAGGCCCCCACCTCGTGCTCCTCTGCTCCATGAGGACCTGCCTAGGACTGCTGCAGTGAGGAATGCTACTAACAACAGGCCACCTGGTGATGCCTTGAGCCCTCTGCCAGGCTGAGATATTTGGGCTGTGTCTCCCTCTCTCTGCACATTCACATTTCCCAGGGATCCTGGGCTCGGCCGCCTCTTCTTCCCCTTGTGCCAGGCTTCTGTCCTGCACTGCAAGGTTCAGGATGTTTAATGGGCAGGGGCAACCTCACAGTGACAAAGGCATGAACCCTTCCAGGTGGGCTGAGAGGATGCTGCTGGAGAGGATCACATCTCAGCCAGGGTGGCCTGGGAGAGAGGGCACTGTTGAAAAATTAAGCACCTCCACAGGATCTTTGCTTCTTCCCTAGAACGTGCTCAGAGCACTGTGGAAGAGGGAGAAGATATCTCCTCTTCTCAGGGAGTACCTCTGGTCTGGAAGCAGACTCCTGGCCAAAGAGGCCCCACCAAGATAAGTTCTGACAGTTCAAATGTGAAGCAGAGATGGTGATGTCCCTCAACAGGAGCTGTTTGAGGTACAGGCATAGAACAGGCTGGACCATCCTCTTTGAGACCTAACATACCTAAGTGGGTGGAAAAGAGGATTGATAACAACACTGCAGAACATTAAGTGGGATGATCAAGAGGAAATATCCAGATCCAGGAGTCTGTAAGCAGCGCCTTGGCAGAGCTGGATATGCACTGACTCAAGGTGTCTGAAGATGAGATGACTTGGAAATTTTCGTGCATTAATTTAGTGCTAAAAGGAAGCAAGACGGTGATCTTCCACCCACCCTTCCTGGTAGGGGGGATTTTAGGGTACCCAGCACATGACAGGCACTGTCTTTCATACTGAGGTTCTCTGCACAACGAAGGAGGAATAGATTCCTTTGACAGCAGTTTTGCATCGGTGACCAAGAAGGACTGCACGAGAACTGCACTTTGCTGCTCCTCACAGCAGAGACCTTAAAGGTTTCTGAGCAGCACAGCTGTGCCCAGAAACTACTTCCTCATGGAGTGAAGCACTGGCAGGCACATGGAATGACATCCATCTGAACAGGAAGGCTCCAAACAGCTGATCCAAGCACAGGAACATCCTCGATGCGAGAGCTGACCCATCTACCCACGTCTGGATGGAGATGTGACCCATGGCTACAGCACAAGGTGGCCTGTAAAACCAGCAGGGACTAATGGCTTAATCCTGGTCCTCAGAGAACCCTGTGAGTGACAGAGGAGGAAATCCGGGGGACCTCTCTCCTCCTGTGGTTAGGAAATAAGTACTGTGCCATAGCAGGCTGTTAGGAAAAGCAAGGGATGTGAGAGTAGATTCAGGAATAGGTGATGTCCACAGGGACATCATCTGTGGAGCATTCTCCCAGCAGGCAGGGCAGGCTCACTGAACTGAAAGGAGTGCAAATTGGGTTGGCATTCTGGGATCTGACAAAATGCAACAACCACGTGGGTTTTCTTTCATCAGCTGCCTTTTGGGAATTGTTCCAGGGCAGTCAGAATCCCTGAAAAGCTCTTGTGTCCTTGAAATACTTCAAGCACAGTGAGGAGAAGACCAAGGTAACACAAGGAAGAGATGGGGATGGTCTCCCTCACATGACAACAGAAGCTGTTCTCAGTACCCTTGGCTTCCACCTCACCTTGAGTTCATCCACCTGCACTGCTCTGCCCATCCACAGTCAGCAGAAATCCCAGATTGCTCCAGAGCTCCCTCTTCCTAGGAAGCATTACAGGCACCCCTTTAAGCACCAGGTGATCCAGCTTAGGAGAGCAGTGTCTGCCAGTGGAGCCCTGTTGATAACGAGAAAGACTAACAACTCCTCCCAAAGGTGTCTTCTGTCTGCAGGGACCTGGGCAAGTGTCCTCAGCAAAGGTGCCATCCTTTGCCAGGGATGCAACAGACAAGAGTGGAAAGACTTCAAGGAGCTCTTCCTGGAGCAGATGAGCCATCTGAGATTCTTGCAAGAAATTTTCTGTCCCTAAATACCTCTTTCTAATGACTGAGCATCCAGGCCTTGTCTTGCTTGCTCTGCTTTGCCTCTTTGGTGGTGCATCATCCCCACATCCAGATGTTGAGGGTGACAGACCTGTTCCAAGGATGCTGAGTGAAAGAAGCTTTTCTGATGTTTCGAGAAGGATGTGGCAACTACACTATGCTGCACCAAGGAATCCTCTTCTTCTGCAGAGCCAAGATCAAAGGCCAGAGGCATCTGAGCTTCCCTCGCACATCTCAGATGCTATGAGGGATGCAGAAGGAAGAGCAAGTTCTACGATTCATTCTTTCATGCCATGGCATAGGTCATGGCACTTCAGGGAAAGTGGCAGGTACAGGATTTTGCTCAGCTACCATCCCAAAGTAAAATTAAAAAAAAAAAGGTGCAGGTCAGTGAGACACATGGAGACCAAATCACTGCCGTGGACTCATGGCCAGCAGCTGGGAGCTTGGCTCAAGATAAGGGAGAGGAGCTGTTGAGCTCCAGAGATGTGCCCTGGTGTCACCACCTCCCAGGCAGATCCAGCAACCTGTGGGCAAGACTAGCAAAAGCCCTGCTCCCCAGACACATGGTTGGTTGTCTTCCAAAGTGCCACACTTGAGAAAGGGTCTGTTGGGTACAGCACAGCATCCCCCAGGGAGAGGGGTCACCCTGGCCTCCCCATCCTCCCCCCAGCCCTCACTCCCCAAAACAACAGCGAAGTCCCCAACATCCTCCAGCCTTCGCTCCCCCGCTTCCCTCCCCAGGAGCAAACCACATCTAAGCCCCGCAAAAAACTCCGTGTCCCACGTGAGGTACTTTGAGAAGCTGAGCAGGGATGGTGGCGTTTGGCCTGGCACCCTTCGGGGCTCTCTGCGCTGGTGGAACTGGGGTGGGGGGCTGGCTGGGGGACGCAAATTGTCAAAACCCACCCCAGGAGGCTCTGAGCCCCCCCGGCCCCGCTCATGCCTCCCCTCGAGGGGAACAGCTGCTGGCTCTGGGAGGCAGTGGACCTCTTTAAACTCGAAGGAAAGCAACGTCAGGGGTCCCTGGGGAGGCGCGGTGGCGGTGGAGCGGGGGGGAAGGAGGGGTGGATGGTGCGTCCCGTGGCCAGGTTGTGGCGGAGGACTGGGAGGCAAACCTTGCACGCCACCCTGTAGGGGCAGTTCTCTCCTAGGCCCAGAGGAGGCGAGATCACCCGTACTAATTTGTACATATCCTTATACGAGATCCTGCCGCTGCAAAGGAAGCACAGGTGGGTTAATAGGACACTGAGAGGGAGGAGGGGAGGATGGAGAGCTTAACCGGGGGATGCTGGGGCCATCTGTGGGGCAAGACCCCCAGGAGCACACGGCTCTTCTCCTTCGGGCTCTGTCAGACCCAGAGAGGGGAAAGCTGTGAGCATCAGCTACTGTCTACTCCACCATGAGAGTCAGCTCATATCTCCTCACACTGTCCCATCTTCACCCTGGAGAAGGACAGTTCTGGTGGTGAACACCACTCCATCACCCTTCCTCATCGTGCCCCTGACCCCTGTGCTTGGTGGGAGAGGGCTGGGATTTTAGACAGGATGAGCCTGCAGCTTGGCTGGGTCCTCGCCACCACAAGCCCTTCCGATGGAGTTGTGTCCCATCACATCAGCAGAGACCCTGCCCTCACACAGCCAACTCTCTGGGCCTCACAAGGTCCCAGGGAAGTTGGCAGCTGAGCCACTTGACTCCAATATCTGGGGAACCTGAGATGGGGAGAGATAATGTGACCAGCTGGTGGCTGTGGCACTAGCACCTGGGTCTCTCACGGTCCAGTACTGTGCTCCGACCACCAGACCATGCTCTGCCAAGGGTACACATTATTAGAAGCAAACCTTCCCCTGCACACACCCCTTCTTGCCCACAGAAGCACATCTCCCCAGTGCAGTTGTCGCAGGATACGGCCTGTATCCTCCTGCACCGCTGAAATATGGAAGCAGTTGTGGTAGAGAGCTGGCAGGAGAGGGTGCAGGGGCCGTTGGATGCTGAGCCTCCCACTCTACTCCAGACCAGAGCCCTTTGGGAAGCAGGACCCTGTGGGGTGGAAGTGCTGAGGTGCAGCGTGCTGCAGCCTCCCAGGCATCCTTGGACAAGCTTGGAGGGAAACCACGTGAGGAGGCAAAGAACAGCATTACCGCCCTACCCAGTGCCTTCGCCTCTGGTTTTCTCCTTGCTCGTCTCCCATCCCCTCCCCATTGCATGGAGAACCCAACCAGAACCCAACCATCTGGACAAAATCCATCCCTGAGCCCCCCTGGAGTTGGGTGTTCCCCCCATGAGACCTTCGTGGGATGGTCCCGGTGTCAGGAAGCAGAAGTGCTGCCCCACTCAGGCACTGGGACCCGTTTGGATGTACTCACCCGTTCCTCACCCAGCACTGGAGGCCAGGGCTGCCCCGGCAGGCCCTGCACCACCAGCTCCTGTGCACGTCCCCTAACCACTGGCTACGTACTATGACAAAAGAGCACAGCTTGCTCAGAAATCAGAGGGGCACATGGCTCAGACAGAACAGCCCAGATATGCTTTTACTGTGACACTCCTGGAGAATGAGGCCACAAATACGGGGGGCAGAAGTGAATAAAGTGCCTGGTGTGAAGAAACCCTTCCCAAGAGTCATGGTGAGATGCCCCACCCTGAGCAGCTGGGTGTTTCACTGCTCTCACCTGCTCTCCTTTCTCTAGGTGCAGCTGATATTAGGCATAAAAAAATATCTTGGCTGTGGCTGGTCTTTTGAGGGGCAGGACATTAACAGCGGAGGCAAAGAGTCTCCAAAGGGAGCGTGTGTGTTTGCCAAGGGCTCTCCACCTAAGATCACCCACGCTCTGCAGCAGCAGTGGTAGGTCATGGCTCCAAAGAGACTGTCCTTGGGCTGAGGGGGGAAGGAAGGGGCCACATAAGGCACCCTTGTGGTGTTGGGGCTGAGTGAAGGGCAAACATGCTCCCAGAGCTGCCAAGGGCTCCCCATTGCACTAGGGATGCTTGAGACCACCCTAGGAGGAGGAGGAGCGGACAGCAAGCCCCCTGTAGTAGCAGCAGCAAGAGCAGAGCCAAAGTCTGGCCACCCACGGTATGTACAGCCACTGTGAGCCCATCCTGTTGCTGGGAACAGGCTGCTGCCTGCAAACAGGAGCCCTGCTCACCAGGGTGAGGGGCTCACCAGCCCTGCTCATCAGCAAGGGCAGAAATGCAGGAAACAAAGTCCTCCCATCCCTAGAGGGGTGGGCTGGCCAACATGGGAACACAGTTCCCCAAACAAGGTCCTCCCCAGGTGGCTTGGCAGGAGCTCAGCAGACCCCCAGCATCTCTCCATGGCTGGGAACAATCCCTGCTTGGCCCTGCTCTGATGTGGAGCTGTGGGTGCTGGGGATCAAGAGATGGAGCCAGTCTCAGGGCAGAGGCACCCAGATGGTGCACAGGGAAAGGGAAGGAGGCTGAGAGGGATCTGCCCATTTGGGTAGGGAGGAGAGGAAGAGCAGGAACCTCCAGCTCTCAGGATAAACACCATGGCAAACCATGAACCAAGATGCCTGTGCCACCAGCCATTGTAGGAACCAGCTTCTGCCCTTGGGTGACAGCAGACCACCCCTGACCATCCCAGGCATCACTGATAGTTCCAGTAGTAGAACAGAGAGACGCTTATTTAAAACCAGCTCTGAGAGGTTGCTCAGGAGAGAAGGAGCTGGCTACATACCACGCTGCTCTGTCATACTCTGCCCAGATCCGGACAAACTCATCTAGATGGTGAGGTCCCAGGATGGAGGAATCCCTTGTCAGGTACTCAAAATTGTCCATGATGACTGCCACGAACAGGTTGAGCATCTAAATGGAAGGGAAAAAAAGCAGAGAGAAAGGAAAGTGGGGGGAGAGGGAGCAAAGAAGGGAAGGGAGAGAGAAGGAAGAGTGATTGTGGGAAGATGATGGAGATGACCCTGTGGCTGGGGTGCTGATGAGGGGGATCCCCAGGGCTCTTGGGGGGAGATACTAACCAGGAAGGAGCAGAAGAAGATGAAGGAGACGAAGTAAACGTAGGCCAGGTCGGTTCCACAGCGCTCATTCTCGCTCTGCCCGGATGTTGCCGTCGTGTCTGGCTCGCAGCCTTTGCCCTCCAGGCAGGACAGCATGATCTCCTGCCATGCCTCTCCTGTGGCACTCCTGTGCCCAACATAGCCATTCTCAGCAGCTCATGGTGGCACCGGATGGAGTCGGGGCAGGATGCCCCTGGGAGAAATCTCACAACCCCCTGCCCAAATTAAACACCTCTGGCATGTTCCATGTCTGCTTACCTGAAGAGGAGCATGAGGGAGCCCAGGAAGCTGCGGAAGTTGTTGTGTCGGTTGATGTGGCTTTCCTCATCTAGTTTGATATTGCCAAAAACCTACAGGAGGGAGAAAAATAGCTCAGCTCTTCAGGCAAGAACTCTTCTGCCAGGGAAGCAGCTTCACGTTCACATTCCCACGCCTGAAAACATTCAAGGCCAAGATGGACAGGGCTCTAACCTAGTTGAAGATGTCATTGCCATGGGGTTGGACAAGATGACCTTTACAGTCCCTTCCAACCCAAACCATCTAAGACTCTGATTCTACAAAAAGCACCCCAGCAAACACAGGCTGGTGCACAGCCAGCGCACCAAGGAGCTGGCACCAAGCAGCCATTGGGGAAGGACTCTCCTCTCCTTGGCAGGGATTTACAGTGGGTGGCAAAGGCTGCGAGAGGCTGAGCTACCATGGAAACAGGAGCACAGAGGACCTGGGATCAACCGAGTCCAACCACTCCACATCTACCCCTCTGCTGCACTACAAGTGGCCTCTGAGCACGGCACAGCACCCGGCGCTTCTGAGCGCACTGGAGGTGAAGGGACAAAGTCCCACCGCTGCGGGCAGGGGCCGGGTCGTGGTCCTGGGAACTCCCAGAAGCTTTTCCCTCGGTGAACAAATGGTCTGTGACGCTGGAGTCAGGCACAGCAGTGCAAACAAGGCAGGGAAGGGCTCAGGGAGGGCTCAGGGAGGGTGGGACAGACAGACTGCTAAGCCGCCACGGACAGCCAGACACTTGGCACTACCATTCCCAGGGCCAAGAGAGGCAACAAAGCCACAAACATGGACAATATTGTAATAATGACCCACAGCCAAGGCCATGGAAAGACATAACGAACATTCATAAAGTGCCTCAAACAGGAAAAATGTGCTGTTATTACTGTTAAATATTTATTCCCCTTTCCCTGAACCTAAAAATACACTAGCTGCAGAGTATTTTTTCCCTGTACAGGTTTTTTGGAATGTGTAATTGTAGAATATTTTCTGCCTCCAGCTATTTTGCTCAAATAACGCCCACAGACTTTACTGCTTGGGGATTTGTTCACAATGGTGTTAAGAAAAAAAAATAAAATAAATCAAATACTACCACATGGCGGGGGGAGGGGGGGGCTGAGTCAGATGGCGGCTGTTTAGCACGGAGAACACCTGGAGCTGGTGCCGAGATGTGTAGGGCAGAGCAGCAAAAACCAGCCACGGGACTCTCGGGGCGGGAGAGAGGGGGTGGAAGATCCTAAACACCAGCGCTGCCAAAAATCTGCCTGTCCTGGCAGCGCATGTCAGGCATTAGGTACTGCAGCAGCTCATCAGGCAGCTCCACAACCCAAGTGTTCGTCGTCAAAGGTGCTTTGTCAGATCCTCAGCGTGGGATTTAGTCACCGCACAAGTGAGGCGGCCCCGCGGCACGTGCAGAGCTGAGCATTTTAGCTCACGTGCTTCTTATTTACCAGTTGGAGCCTGGAAAGCTGCTGTCTCCCCATGCTCTGCAGCCCTCCCACCAGTTGGTGGGTCATCACAGGGCTCTAAGCAGAAGTGCCCAGGCAGCGGCACAGCTACAACATAAATCCTCTGCGGAGGGATGAGGTGGACAATTGGGCTGCAGGGATCACTGCTGTGATCCAGCCGTTCGGATGGGAAAGACAGAAGGCTGCTCACCGGGTCCCTCAGGCACGAAATCAGTCCCTGGGGGCTGTCTAGTCAGAGATTTAGTAGTTGCTAAACAAAGAGGTGGGGATTTTCCAGCAGCCACTACACAGGGTGCCCAACTGAGTCTGCAAGGCCACGTGTTTAAAGGTCCAAGTTGGGAAGGCAGCTGCAGAGCAAGACTGAACAAGCCCATGGCAGTTTCCCCAGGGCACGTGGCTCCGCAGCTCCCCAACAAGCTGTTCCACCCTCAGGACCTTCTCGGACACCGTGACCAAGTGAGGCAATGACAGGCAGGCACAAGGCTTGCTCCTGTGTGTACTGCTGAGGACGTGCCGGTGCAGGCTGTTTATGCCAGAGGGATGTCTGTGCTCACCTGCATCCCAATGATGGCATAGATGAAGAAAAGCATGGCGATCAGGAGGCAGACATAGGGGAGCGCCTGCAAGAGAAGCAGATGAGTCATCCCATCATTTATCACAGGTCCAGCTCCAGAGGAGTACACAAAGCACAGTGGGCAGGTAAGCTGTGCCCATCCATCTCTCCTAGGGGCCAACAAGATCATGGGAACAGCCTGCACTTGGGAGCAGCACCACATCACTGTGGCCTGGGTGGAGATCACGGCACATGAGACTTACCTTGAAGGACTGCACAAATGTCCAGAGGAGGATGCGGATGGTGTAACCCTGGCGGAGCAGCTTGATCAGCCGAGCAGCCCGGAAAAGCTTCAGGAAGCTCATGTTGAAACTGCTGGTGTTCACCAGCTGGGAGGAGATGAGAGAGTCAGAGGGAGGTGGGAACCCCCAGGGCCATGCTACACCCTGCTGCTCCCAGCCCCTGCCTCACCTTGGTGTCTGTCAGGATGATCTCCGTAATGCTGCCGATGACGGTGATGAAATCAAAGATGTTCCAGGTGTCCCGGAAATAATTCTGCAAAAGGAAGGAAAGAGGGAACGTGGATCTGAGCTCAGGGATGGCAGGTCTGAAAGGCACTGGGCCACAGGCCAAAGCTGCTCATGGACAACCATGGAGACCTTGCAGCCCATTTGTATGCAGTCAGGGTCCAGAATACCGTCCTTTGTCTGAGACAGTGGCAGACCTGAGCATGTCTGCAGCAAGCAGCTTCTCCTGGGAGATGATTCATACATCCAACAGGCCACCCTAGCAAATGGGAGCAGGAAAAGTAGCCACAGACAGTCTAGGTCAGGCTGTAACAGCTCATCATGCCAGCTCTCACAGCCAGGAGGCTGCTTTGCCCTCCTCTTCATGGGCACCTGGACCCACCTCAGCCCTGCTATTTGTGCAGCAGCTGGTGCAAGACCAAATGTGGCTGGTGAGACTGGGAGCAAGGAGGGTGGCTAGGAACCCTGCTGCTAGTGGACCTTATCTCCCATAAGCAGGAAAGCATAGGTGGAAGCAAGGCAGTCCATGGTTTCAAATCTTAAGTGAGCAGCTGGGGACTTGAGGACAGTGAATCAGGCAAGAAAGTTTCACTGATTCTCAGATCTGATCCAAATGATACAGCCCAAGGGCAGCAGTGCATCTCCTGACCCTCTGGGGACAAGGGACCACAGCCACCAGCACATGCAGCAGTTGGCCTAAACAGAGCCATGGTACAGCACATACACGGTCCAGGCACCAGAGTACACCAGAAACAAGGCAAGAAGTAAAGCAGCAGTGTGGCTTCACCCAGCAGCATCCATCAGTAGGAAGTGTAAGGAGAACCAAAGGAGCAAATCCACCCCAAAAGCAGCTCTCAGGCCAAGATCCAAAATAAGCAGCAAGAACTCCACATTATTAACACCTTCCCCCTGTGATCTGTGTGCTGCCAAAGTCCAAATTAACACCCTTGTAAAGAACAGGAGCAGCCACTTACCAGGAAGCCAAAAGCGATGATCTTGAGGACGCACTCCAAGGAAAACACCATGGTAAAGGCGATGTTCAGGTACTTCAGGGCCAGCTCATAGGTGTATGGAGCAGAGTAGTACTGATGGAAACAGAGAGACATTGCTAGCCAGGAGGGGGCCTGCCAGCCTCTTGTCTGATAGACCTGATGTGGTCACATTTATTGCCCTGGCTGCCTCAAGACTTCCTTTCTTTTTCCACCCAGGACAAATCTGTGGTGGCCCATGTTCCTTGCCCTGGGGGTCTCAAGAACATCTCCTCCTTACTTCTCTACCCCTCTCCCAGGAAAGCTGCCACTCCTTCTAAACAGGAGGCAGACAGTAAATTCAGATCTGTCTCCACTAGTTAAGAGGTCCAGATAGTTTGGGTCATCTCACTTAGAAAAGATGTCACCTCCAGTTTGGGGCATGTGGTGTTTCAAGTGCCTATGCCAAGGGAACACATGCTCAGACTCTGCCTCCAAGCACCTCCACGACCAAAACACACTCCGGTCTCACCCTGATTGACCCTCCTTCTCCCCACTGCTCCAACCAGGACAGGCTCACTCTGACCAGCTCACCTTCATCATCAGCACCACGGTGTTCAGCGCTATCATGGCCATGATGGTGTACTCGAAGGACGGGGACACCACGAAGTGCCAGACGCGGTACTGGAAGGTGTGTCGGTTCTGGGGCATGTACCGCGTCAGGGGCTTGGCACTGATGGCAAAGTCAATGCAGGCCCTCTGGAATAAAACAACGTGCATCACAACCTGGCTGATGGGAGACATGGGGGACAGTGGCTGCCACATTTCCTTCCTTCATGATCTGAGAAGGCACGTGGCCTGCGGGTTTCCTACACCTTTTCAATATCTGGGGAGCTCCAAGTTCCCAAACTGCAAAAAACCCACGGAAGCATCTTCTTCCCCCCTTCCAGACTGTACCTCATTCTTCTCCAGACTGCACTCCTCCATCATTTTGTCTCCTTGCTCTTGGAACGTAATGATGATGAGAGCCACGAAAATGTTGACGAAGAAGAAAGGGAAGACCACAAAATAGACGACATAAAAAATGGACATCTCCATGCGGTTGCTGCGGCTGGGCCCGCGGTCCTCCTCCGTCACGTCCACCGAATGCTGCAGCACCCTGTGGGCAGACAGGTGAAGAAAAGCAACCAGAGGTAGGTCCTTCAGGGCTGCCACCACGTGGCACTTCCAATGGGACTCGCTCTGTACAGCCAGCTCTGTCTGTCCCCCCTTGTGCAATGACAAGGTAAAGCTCTGTCCTAATCTGCTTTCAAGACCTTTCTAAGTAGCTACAGCTTGTTTTACGGTGTTTTGACTGTGCCTCTGATGGAAAATGGATTTTCCTGCGGTCTACACACAGAGAATAATACTGCCCAAGCTCACATGACCATGTACAGAGGTCTATTCCTATGGTCATCTCTAATATTGACCTAAAATGTATCGCAGGGCCATAGAGAAGGAAGGATTATCTGTTATTCACTCCTTAAGGAAGAAGCTAACTCCAGCCACGGCCCCAGCCTCATAGGGGAGCTAAAAGCCCTTTTGTCTTGATATAATTTCTCATTGTTCCTCTCCTCCTTCCTGTCCAGCAGTTCCTCTCTCAGTCCCACCTGGGATCCAATGGGGATGTGATCACCCCCGTTCAAGGGGACAGACAGAGAAGAATACTCACTGGGGCCAACCCTCGCCAGTGGAGACTGTGAACAGGGTGAGCAAAGCCCAGATGATATTGTCGTAGTGAAACTCATGGCGCTTCCATTCCCGGCATTTCACCTCCATCTTGTTCTTCTCATGGTCCACGTAGTTCCCTCTGCAAGGTTGGGAGAGAGCAATGACCTTGTTTTTTACACTGCCAGACTAAAGGATGGTGGGTGTAAACCCTGAGGGAAGCGTGTGTGCGCAGTGAGGGGCACCTCTCCTCCTGCAGGGGATGGAGGGAGAAATGGGGAGAAGCTGGATAACAACTGCGAGGAAGCAGAGAAGGGGAAGGCAAAACAGAAGAGAGAAGGAGGAAAGAGCAGGAGCAAAATAAGGGTCTCTGCATCCCATGGAAGGATATACAGTGCTGACAGAGCAATGGGGCAGGGCTCATCTCATGCCATCCAACCCAAGAGATACAGCCAAGAGCGAGTCATGACCAAGGACTTAACTGGGAACCACAGCAGACATTACCCAGAGGTGTCAAGCAGCATCAACAGGGAACCTACATGCAGTCCTTCTGTGTGTCCTTAGAGCTGTCAGTGCAGTAGAAAAACTTCCCCTTGAAGAGCTGGACAGCAATAACAGCAAAGATGAACATGAAGAGCTTGTAGACAATGAGGATGTTGAAGACGTTCTTGAGGGATGTCACGACGCAGTCAAAGACGGCCTGCAGGAGAGGGTAGAGCTCACCTTGGGGAACCCACAGTCCTGGCAAAGGGCAGGACCAAAACTAAGTTGTCATGTGGAAAGGCATTTCCCACTCCTGGTGGGGAAAGGAGGAAAAAAGCTGGGCCTTCTCCCAGGCAAAAAGCTATTTTATAAAGGAGGTTAACACCAGAGTACCCACAGCACACATGTATGCCCCATGCAGCCCTCAGAGCAGCACCAGGGATGGATGTTTGTATCCTCAGTGTTCTCTGCAACCAAGGTAGCAGACCAGACAGGGGACCATCCTAATGATGCAATTAGCAGCACTCAGGACTAATCAGTAAACACTTTGTTGTTTTGCATCACCCCAAATAACAAGGCAGAGCAAATATCTCTGCCTGCAGCAGCAGCACCTCCCTTAGTGCTCTCAGCCCTAGTTCTCATAGCACTTCATGTGAAAAACATCCATATCCCGGTTACATGGTGGAGACAGGCATTTCCAGAAATGAATTGACATGGGCTGAATCCATCCAGTGATCAGGGAGAAAAGCTGGGGTCAAACCCCATGTTATTGTGTTTCATTCATCAGACAAATAACCACATGTAAATAAAAAACAGGGCTGCCTTGGTCTCTTTCGCCTTTTCTGTCTCTATACCCCATCAACTAAGGTAAGGAAATCCATAATCCTACCTGTGCCACAGGAATAATCCCACTATTGAGATGGGAAATATCCCTCCAGTGCAACACCATGGCAGCATAGCACACAAAACCCCAAGTCCTTTGCAAGCTGCTCCGGAGAGAAAGATCATAAACTCCGGAAAGAGATTTGAGCTCTCCAAAACCAGGACAATCTACTTTTCAGGACAGCATCTGGGTTTTGCTGCCTTGCACCCACTTAAGCCCCACTGGCAGAGGAACTACCTCTGACACCTTGCAGAGGTCCGGGCTTGCTTTCAATAACTCATTGCATCTCCAGATATGAAGCAGCCTGAAGGGTGCTGTGGTTGAAAACAGGGCTCCTAAAGCACACCCAAAGCTTTGAAAACAACTTGTTCACCACCCACGAGCAAATCGATGTGCATGGTCCCTGACCCACCATTCCATGCAGGAGAAGAAGACAGGTGTAAGGCAGGAGATAGGAGTTGTTACCTTCAGCTTGGGCAGTCGCTTGATGGTTTTCAGAGGCCTCAAGACCCGCAGCACACGGAGAGACTTGATGGTCTTGATATCCCGGCCCTTGTTGGTCCTACCACGTCGGAGGGAGGCACACACACCCAAAAATGGAACGGAGAGACAATAACCTTGTAGACCTGGATGCTCTGGGGGTTTAAACTGCTGACAACACACACACCCCAGCACGTGTGAAGGTGGGAACAGGAGGGGCACAAACGTGCAACTGCTGAGTGCTCAGCCCACCTAAACACATCTCCTCCAACACCCGCACTGACAGCTGGCAGAGATGAAAAATGAAACAGTGCTCTCCTCCTCAGGATTAGCACCTTTCCCCTTCGCCAGGGAGCAGTGACCTTAACAAACCCCTCTGTGTGGGAAGCCAGGGCTGGGGCAGGCAATGCCAGACTTTCAGGGTAAAGGCAGTACAAGGAGCTTCCCTACTACAGGCGTGTGCCTTTTGCAGGTGGGGCTTGCACAAGGCCCCCACCATTGCAAATTGTCTTCTACCGTTACTACTAGTTGCAAGAAATTAATAATAAAATGAGGGAGATGTACTCAATGGGATCTACATTGCCAGAGAAACTGTGGATGCCCCATTCCTGGAGGTATTCTAGGCAAGGCTGGATGGGGCCCTGAGTAACCTGGTCTAGTAGAAGGTGTTCCTGCCCAAGGCAGCAGGGTTGGACCCTTGGAAGGGTCTCTAAGGTCTCCACTTGCCTCCATCCAAAGTCAGCTGAGGCAGAGCTTACTGGTAGAATTACTGAGGAAAGCGCACTCATGACCCTCATTTCTTGAATAGGATGATTATTCTCAACCACAATACCAGGGTTTTTTTCTTATGTTTTCACTGCCCACGGACTAGATCTCAGGATGGAGCAGAGATCCTGGTGAAGGTGGCACAGCTTGGATCCACCAGGCACCCTTGAAAAACATCAAGGAAATTACTTGCAACAACAGATGCTCCCAATTACACGGCTCCTCTGCTAGGGTTAATGCAACAGGGAGCACAATAATGGGCTTAATCGTTAAGAGATGTAAACAAAACCACTAATTAATAGCCCTCCCTGGGAGCACAGCCCCACACATGCATGGGAAGCAACTGTACAAATAGCCCTGGGACTCACTTTACACCTCCTGGTTCCTGTTTTGCTCATTATCAGGGGCCTGGGCATCTGACTCAGGGCTGGGGCGAAGATTTGGGGGCAGCGCTCAGCTGGTGCAAGCTGCCACCAAGGACAGCTCAACTGCAGTGATTAACATCTACTAAGGAGGGATCTCTTCAGACCTCAGGGGTGCCTGCACAGCAGTGTACTGCAGTCTCTGCAAATGCAGCTAAGGGTCAGCACTGGCACTGGACAGACCAACATCCATCTGCACCCGTCCCCCTGTGCTCCCCAGATCACCATCCCACAATATCCCAACCACCATAGTTACCCCAAAGCATTCCTGTCGGCGATCCAGCCCAGCAGCCACCAAAGAGCACCAGCAGAGAGAGGGAAAAAGAGAGAAAAGAGGAAGAAGGTAAGAAAAGCATCAGGGAAGCTGCACAGCGACGACTGCAGCCTCTCAGGTACGGGGACCCTGTGGCAGCTGTCCATCACTCCATGCTTAGGTTGAAAGGCACGATGAGTAGACCACACTGTGTCCTTCAGGATGGGGCATATTTCCAGGGAGAGACTCATCCAGCAAGCCAGGAGATCCTGCCCTCCCTGCTGGAGGTGTTGGGTTGGGGGCACATAGCAAAAGCTCTGCTGCAAGACAAACCTGCAGAGAGCAGGATACTGGGCAACAGCAGGTGGGTTCACGGTCCTCCTTAGCCAAGAGTTGAGGGGAGACCTCAAGAGTCAGCCCCAACCAGCCAAAGGTAAGTGCTTCCAAGGGAACCTACCTTCGAAGCCACAATAGTTCCCATCCAAATTCTGCCAAATCACCTCCATCGAGAAATCCACTGATTAAGAGCCTGAATCTCCTCCAACCCAGCAGGACACTCACTTGAACAAGCCAAGGTGGGCTACAAGGTCCTTAGTTGTAACCAAACCTCTGTCCCTGTTTGAGCTGAGTCCCTGCCACATGCACACAGAGCACTCAGCGCCGCAGGCAAAGCCTACAGGTAAAACATTTCTTAAAACACATAAAAGTAACCCCAGACCCTGGCTGCATGTTAGTCCAACAGGTGGAAGGTCTGTTGAAAAGGGGATAGTTTAACTTTGCAGCACTTCTCTGGTGGGACCTCTGTCCTGACCAGCCTCACACCAGGTTATTTTGCAGTATGTAGGGGTCCCTCTTTCTTCCAGACACTGATGTCAACGGGCAGAAGGAGATGCTGCTCTGCAAGGAAAGAGGCACCTCTGCTGGACACCTGCCCTTGCTCACCAGGTAAGATGAGGGCTACACACCGACCACTCAACCTCCCCACCACCTCTGGGCAGCTGTGCAGAGCCACGAGCAAGTACCACTCCACTGCACAGTGCCTCCTCAGAGGGTGCCACAGGAGGCATAAGTGAGCAGGGTCTTTAGTTATGGTTCTGGTTACTCCAGCTAACTGAATTTGAACTCTTTGGAGATTTACAGCTTTTTATTCAGGCTGTGTATGGATTGATGTATTAGCTTTCCATGTGGAGAGCTATGGATGAGCTGAGACGGCCTCTTGCTCAGGATGCACAGGCTCTGAGGGAGGAAGGGACAAGCCACGATGGCACAGGAAGAGATGGCTTTATGGGTGGGCTCTTGCTTACTGGTGATTTGGATGTGGCACCAACAGTCAGCAGATGATGTTGGCACCACCGGACCAGCTCAAAGACCTCCTGCTATGCCCACAGCCACAAAGGACCCCTGTGGGAAAACCAAATCACACAGGGGAGGCAAAATGGGGCAGAAAATCTCCATGGCACGTCCCAGCACTTCTACTGGGAAGTGCTGGACTCAGTCACCAGCTGCTCTCATCCAGGTAATCGCTGCAGCCACTCCATGGCCATCACTGCCAACCCAGCACCATGGAGGAGAGGAGAGGGAGTACAAGAAGGAGGACAATCACCCCACCCCGGACCCACATCAGAGAGCTCATGGAGGGACAAAAAAAGGAGATGGATTCAAACATCACCACCAGAGTTTTCCTGTCGAGACCAGGAGGGAGGGTGGGAGGGAGGGTGTCAGGCTGGGACACGTAGACCTGGTGAACATCCTGCAGCTCCTGGGGGTGTAGCAGTGATGGGCTGCCAAGAGGAGAGGCAGGTGTTCTTATAAATGCTTTATAATGTATAAACCCATCGGAAATCACCATGGATCATTTGTTCCCCTCACTCCCAAAGCCATGAGATCATCTCCTCCAGCGGGAGCCACCGTTGGAGGCGGGGAGATGGACAATCCTGCAGGTTTACATTATAAAGAGCCCCTGTCCACAACACAAGCAACTCAGTATCTACCCAGCTACGGCTACAAGAGTGAGCAGGCAACATCAATGCTTGTTGCAAACGGATGTGGAGATGCCAGGGCCTTCTCCATGGGAAGGGGTTCTGTGCCACAGCCCATGGCGGTGATCACCCTCGAGAATTCAGCTGCCCCATGCTCAGAGGGAATGTCCTTCCCTCCGGAGCATGGGTGGAGGCAGGCAGGTGACAAGCAGGGCTGGAAGGAACACAGCAGCTTCCCCACATGCTCAGTGCTGGACCCTGCTAGCTCCCAGGGCAATCCCAGGAGTTGTGCCACCTTTGTGGGGCGGGGGAAAGGGGACAGCAAACACAGATTACTGTACTGTGAGCACTGGTGAGGACACTCATCCACCCAGGAGCAGGCTGAGCCATCAACCTATGCTCCTTCAGCCATCAAAAGTCTTGATGGAAGGAAAAGGCTCCCTTGTCCTCCACTAAAGATCCTCAAACTATTCAGTGCATCTTCAGGCAGGTGATGCCCTTGAGCCCTGCCAGACATGCTCTGAGGGGCTGCCCTGGCAGAGGAGGGATCAGCCAGATCCCAAAGATGCCTGATCCACCCTTGTGGTGGCCCAGGTGGCCTCCCGGGGGCTCAGAGCATTGTCCCCAGCCAGCAAACTTGCCCCAGGCCCCTTACCCATGCCAGGGTCTGCAGTCATCCCCCTGCCCTGCCCAGGGGCTGGTTCATCCCTGGGCTGTGTGAGCTGAATTCTCCCATGCTCTTCCCGAGGAGAGAGCAGGGGCTGAAAGCACCGGGCAAGGAATGGGGTGAGGAGGGTGAGGAAGGCAAAAGCAACGAGCCAGGGAGGGTGCAAGTGGGCGAGAACCAGGAGAAGGAGCTGCCACCCAGTCTGAGGTGAGATGGGAGGGATGGATTACGGGCTGTAATCCATCGAGCGACCTCGGGGCTCCGACGCAGCCGCCCCGAGAGCCTCGCACGGTACCTGAGCTGTGGACAAGGACAAGGCTCCAGTCTGCGTGGCTGCCAGGCCCTCCCCTCTCACCAGCACTAACGCCACCGCCGCCAGTGTCAGAGGCACAAAGAGAGAACAACAGCATGACAAAGGAGCCCGAGCCTCTCCTCTCTTCTCCTCTCCCTCCTCAGGCACCAGCAGGGCACCACAGCAGCCCTGGGGCCTGCGAGCATCACCTTGGCACCACGCATCCCTCCCTGTGCTCACGCTGCATCACCTGCCCCAACCAGCAGCACACAGGAGGGCAGAGCAGCATGAAATTCATCCCTGGGTGCTCCTCCCCTCCAGGGCACAGGCACCACAGACATCCCAGTACCTGCAGGTGCCACGAGCTCCGTTCCAGAGCCCAACCACAAGGTGATGCTCAGCGAGGACACACTGCAGGCCAAGCACACAGCACCCTGCCCTGTGGTGGTGCTGCAGAGGCTGCTGGCACAAACCCCACCAGCCACATCCCCATCCCTGCAGGGCTCCAGAGCAACACTCCCCCTCAGAGCAGAGGAAAAGTCATCAGCCAGGAGGAACCATTTCCAGCACAAACGTGTTCAGAGGGCAGCTCCACCCTGCTGGCTACTGCTTCTGCTGTCTCTGTGCACTCCAAGATGCATAGCAGGTGTATAGCTCCAGCTCTGCCACCCTTATGTTTTCTCCCCTCTCTAACAGCCCCTTCTGCTCTGTTTCAAATCTACTTTCACCGTCAACCTCTTCCTAGCACTGCCAGCTCGCCTTGCCTTGCTCCCTGCCTGCTTGCTCACCACCATTTGACAAACAAGGAGAAATAACATCTCTGGAGCAGCCCCACACCACTGCCAGGAGCCATCCCAGAAGCAGAGCAGAAGGGTACAGAGAAATAAAAAAAACAAAGTCAGGGTCTAGTAGCCATAAGACAGCTGCATTCTTTTCCCACCACAGCCAAGGGAAGGCAGGGAGTGACAAGGATGGCGGCCACTTACGCCAAGGCAAAAGCCACCAGTGCTCCCACCACAACGATGAAATCCAGGATGTTCCAGAGGTCTCGGAAGTAGGAGCCATCCTGCAGGATCAAGCCTTGATCAATCATCTGGAGGGGAGAAACAGAGAGAAAAACAGGCAAGGGATGAGCAGCTCATACATCAAGTGGAAGCAGCCACTGGCAGGACAAGCTGGGGGACAGGGACACTGCTGGGGAGTAGCAGACTCATCCCTGTGTCCTGGGTATAGGTCAAGGAGCATCATATTTGTGTGGAAGCCTGGAGGCTGATAAAACTGGTGCTGAGCACTCTGGACTTCCATTGCTGAGAACCAAACTTTAGGGTCTCTGCCACCCAGATTTAGGACCAGAGCTGAAAAACTGAGCTATTTCCCACCCCCTGCAAGGATGCTGCCAGTCTAAGCACCCACAGCCTGCAAGGGCTCTTACCTTGATAACCATCTCAAAGGTGAAGACGCCAGTGAAGACATAGTCAAAATACCTCAGGACCTGCAGAGAGAGGTCACGGGTGCTCTGCAGCTGCTGTCAAGCAAACAGGCCCACTTGTACCCACCCAGAACCCACTACCACCCCACACTGTGGCTCGCCTGGCTCAGGTACAGACAGAGGGTTGGTTTCCTTGCCCCAAACCCAGCCTGTTCCCTAAGAGTTCAGTACAGTCATAAACCCAGCCTGTGTAGGCAGGAGGGAATAATTTCCTGTGCATGGCGCAAGTGGCTTGGGACTCATGCTGTGAGCTGGAATTGTGCGTCTCCACGCCAGTGCCTGTGAACACCAGCATCTAAAGTAGTTTAAGCTACTTTACTGCTGACAAGGTGCCCTGGTCTGCAGCCCGGGCTCTAAACCCCTCGTGTGGGAAGCTGGGGTTTACAAAGGAAGGTGATAAGGAAGAAGCCAGACTCCATGGCACAGTGTGGGTGCTGCCACCAGCTGCCCTGATTCCCTGTCCCACACGTGCCCCACCACAGAAGCTAAAATTCTACAGGACCTCTGCCTGCACTGCCCTGCGGGACCCGGGGAGCGGGAGAGGGTTGCAATCACTTTGTTGCGGTCGGAGTTGGTGAGGACGGGATCCTCGGCCGCCAGGGCGATGCTGCTGGCGGCGATCACCAGGAGGATGCACATCTCGAAGTAGCGCAGGTTCACGATGTAGTGGCAGGCCCTCCGCACCCTGTGGGGACACAGCCCGACACCCCGACCTGTGAGCCCCCGGCAGGCCCCAGCCACGGCCCAGGCGCAAAACCCACCCCACGTCACCGCCTTCCAGGGCGAAAAGATGGGCAGCAAAGTCTGAGGAGCAAGAGATGGGAGCCCAGGGTGAATTTGGGCTTGCTGACCCCTTTGCTTGGCTGTCCCATCCAACCAGTCACCCCACAACCAGGAGGGGAAAGTCTCTGAGAAACTGGGGTGCTTATTCTTCCAGGCTGTTGGAGCTGGAGAAGAGCTACAGGGGAGTATAAAACTGCAGATAAATACAACAAGTAATGAATAAAAATCCCAACTAGCCATCAGCAGTTGGGAGAGAGAGCCAAGAGTGTGGTTGGCACAGAGGGAGAGCATTGTGGGGCCTGGGGAACACCACAGCTGGTTATCAAGACTGTTTGGGAGATATTCAGACTCCCTCCCACGGGGATTCCCTGGTTTTGGTGATGTCAAGGGGTCTTTCCCCTTGCAGCCCTCCCCAGCCCTGGGGCTCCTGTGATCCAAAAAATGTCTCACGGGTTGGTGGTGCTGAAGATGAACATGGAGCTGTGCGGCACCATCGCTTTGCCTGTCTCGCTTTTTTCCTTCTTCCGCTTCTTCTTCTCCATTTCCTCCTCATCCTCTTTGGTCTCGGCCTCCTTTAAGGGGCTGGCTTCACCATCTGTCTTGTTGCTAACTGCAGGAAAGCGAGAGCCTTTGCCCGGCCTTGCACCCAGACAGCACCCTGGGGTGTCCCTGCCACATGCAGGCACATGCAAACCCCCTGACTCCCACTTTAAATCCCTGTGCTGTTATAGGGAGAGGGACCCCCCCTCTCAGATGGAAATAAAAAGAGACGAGCTGCTGGGATGAAGCAGATGAAATGGGGTTTAACAAGGCCAGTTTTCACCATGCTGTTTAATTAATAACACTGTTTAAAGCAGTTCACCTTGACAGCGAGAATGTTGTTAAGGTGTTTGAGAGGTAGCAAGCTGGTGGAGGCTGTGCACGTGTCAGGAAAAACAGGGAATGCAAGTGTTTTGCCCAGGCGGAGAGGAAAGGGGAATGAGGAATCAGATGAAGGGGTGGATGGGAAGAAGGTGAGGAAGGGACATGGTCCCCAGGGGATGGTGGTACATCAGCATTACATTTGGGGCTACCCTGCGAAACTGGGGTGCTGGAGGGAGGTGCTGCAAGGAGCAGCAAAGAAATCCCCCCCTCCAGTTGATGGATGTGGACAGGAAAAGCCATGCAAGCGGCTTTCCATCCCCACAGGGTCCCCGAGGGCTGGGACAGGGGCTCAGGAAAGAGAGATGGGTCCTCACTCTGTACCACAGCGGAGTCGTGGACATCGATCATGATGGTGGTGCTCTCCGTGGCCTTCTCGGTGTTGGGGGTGATGGAGGAGAGGTCGGGCTCGCTCCGGCTGACGGTGCGACTGCCCTGCAGCAGTGCCTGCTCGCTGGTGTCCGGGCTGCTGCAGTCCTGCTCCGTCAGGTTGCCTGTCTTACCCCCGTGGGGCTCGGGGGCTGCATGTGGGGGGCTCCCCTTCTTGGCAGTCCCAATCAGATCAGCATCGCCAGCAGGGACCCCGTTTGTCCTGCAGGAGGGATGTGAGAGAAAACAAGGTGTGAGAGGATAGGGAGAGAGGATGAGGAGCTGTGGGAACGGCAAGATGCCCTCCCCAGTTACCAACCTGATGGACTCTCCGCTCGCCTCTGGCTCCCCCTGAATCAGCGCCTCAGCTGCAGCCACGTCCCCACGCCGGTCCCCATCCTGTGCCCCCTCCATGGTGCTGGCCTCCTCCAGACCCATCTCCTGGCTGGCTGAGCGGCTCCCCAGGATGCCAGCTTGCTCCTTCCCCTCCATCCGGGCTCTGCGGTGCCGGCTGCGCCGCTGGCTCTGCCTCATCCTGGCCCTATCCTCGACGCTGCCGCCTGCCCCGTCCTGCTCGCCCGGCTCACAGTTCCCATGGCACGATTTCTGCTGCCACATATCCTTGTCCCGCTTGGCCCGGGGCGATGGGCTCCTCCTGTCCTCACCGCCGCCGGGGTTGGCTCCCGGGACAGGCTGCTCCGGTCCCTCAGCCAGCGGCCGCTCGCCCTTGCCCTGCTCCTCGGCGCATTTCTCCAGGGTGACGCCATCCCCTGGTTTCTTCCTGCGGAAGATGCTGGCGTGGGGGTTGATGAGGGGCGGCTCGTCCTTGTTGATGCCCTCCTGGCTGGACATCTGCATGTGCCGGCGCAGCTGGCTGGTGCGCTGCTCCCACACCGACATGTGGTGCCGCCGCCGCCGCTCCCGCCTGCGACGGGGCACAGCAAGGGGTCAGCATCCTGGCTGACCCCACCTCCCACCAGGTGAAACACCCGCCCTGGATTTAATCTGGGAATCCCAGGGAAGAGGGAAATGCCACCACCAGGGTTACAGGCTGCGCTAAGACTTCGTCAGCATCCCTCTGGTGCTGGCAGGGGCTGGAAACAGGGCTGAGACTGTACTTCTGGCCCCTTCACAAGGCATCGGGCTGATGGATGACCAGCCCCAGCAGCCTCACTGCTGCCCTGAAGCTTTCTTGTCCAGCTTGTAGGAGCAGACAGCACCCTGGCTTGCCCTATCCCAGACAGGCCGGGACCACCTTCCTCTTGTGTGATTGCCTGGAGCCACCTTAAATATGGGCCAAGCCCTCTCGCTGCATACAGGGACCCTTTTTTGCCTCTCGCCAGTACATCCCGGGTAGGAAGCCTGCCCCGAGGCTTGGGGAGCAGCAATTTTGAGTGTCTGCAGGGGAAGGAGCTGTACTGGGCTTCTCTGTGTGGAGGACTAGGCTATGCCACGAAAACCTTAGCAGTGTCGTAAGTTCGCCGGCAAACACCCTGGAGCAGACAGACGTGCCCTTCCCGACACACCTAAGGCACAGGGAAACACCCACGAGCACATACACCGCTCACACACCGCGCACGGCACATCCACGGGCGGCGACACGCACGTACGGCACAGCACCACACACGGGGGGTCCGGCACACGCCCAACCACACGCACGCACGAACGGGGTGCACGGGAGCACACGGATACAGGCACACACACGCGGCCACCCCCTCCCCGCCCTGCCGAGGAGGCCGGAGGGGAGCGGGGTGTGCCCCGGCCCCGCGGACGCACAGACAGCACAGGAGCCACAGACGGACACGCGCCCCCGCGGCCCACATACAGGTGGCTGCTGCGTGGCTCCCACATCGACATGTGGTGTCTCCTCCGCCTGTCTCTTCTGGGGAGGAAAAATAAACGGGTTCAATCCCCCTCTTCGCCCCTCCTTCCACTCCTGTGGGCAGCGCAGAGGCGTCCCCCCACCCCGGGCAGCCAGCATTTCTTCGCCGAGCGGCTGCTGGGCAGTGAGTCCCTGCATGTGCACAGTGAAGCCCCACTTGCACAACAGCAGTGGGCTGCCCACAATCCCACTGACACGCTGTGATCCATTCCGTGGGGGCCACGGAGCCCTCCCCACACCACGCAAGGGGAGAGCAGTCCTTCAGAAGCCTTCATACGTCCTTGGATATTTAACAGCTGTTTCGAACTGCTCCAAATTCACTTTTCCCAAGAAAAACGTGGCAATTGGAAAGAGGAAGGATTGCATCAGGCCAGCCCCAAGCTGCTCAGAGCTGTCACCATGCTGCCCTAGGACTACCGAGGGGAACATGAAGCTCCCCAGCAAATGCAAGGTACAAGCCCAGGGTGAGATGCCACAGAGCTCCTGTCACTTGAGCAGCCCCCACACAGAGAAGATTAACAGGGCTGGCAGTGTCCTTCACCCCCACCAGCAGCTGGGGAGATTCCACGCTTTAACCTTCATATCAACACAGAAAAGATTCAGATAAGCACAGCTCCAACCAAACTGCCCCAAGCAGATGCAGTCATAGAATCACAGAATCCCTGAAGTTGGAATGGATCTACAAGGATCGTTGAGTCCAACCCTTGACACTGCACAAGACAACCCCAAGAATCACACCACGTGCCTGAGAGCATTGTCCAAATGCTTCTTGAGCTCTGGCAGGCTCAAGACCACTCCCTAAGAGTTTAAAGACATTCCCCGTTGTCCTACCACTTGTCAAAAAAACACATTGTCAAAAGTCCCTCTCCAGCTCTCTTACAGCCCCTTTAGGTACTAGAAGGTGCTTTAAGGTCTCCCTGGAGCTTCCTCTTCTCCAGGCTGAACAACCTTAACTCTCTCAGCCTGTCCCCACAGGGGAGGCGCTCTGGTCACGCTGGTCCTTACAGCATGTGAACAGCCCAGTGCCACGCTCAAGGCAGGGATCGAGTTGCAGGCACCCGCCACCGTCCCCACAGCAAGTGCCCGAGCCTCCGAACGCATCCACGCACCACGCTGGGCACCAGCACATGACAGCACCCGCACGCGTCCATCTGGCCGCCCACTCGCCGAACGGCCCCGCGCCATCTGCACGTACGAACACAACACCCCGACCGGCACCGCGGCCGCCCGCGCCAGCCCGGCCATGTGGGAGCGCTCATCCCGTGGGAGCACTCATCCCGTGGGAGCGCTCGTCCCCGCGCGCCGCCGGACCCCTCTGCAGGCAGGAATGCTGTACCGACCTGCCCGCGCTGGGTACCCACCGAGGAGTGAAGCCACCCGTGCCTGTGCACACTCAAAGGCAGAGGCCAGCTCTGCTCTGGCTTGTCCCTTGCTGTGCCGTCCCCACTGTCCCTCCCTGGCTGCTGGCATCAGTGCAGCACCACCAAAAGCGCATCAGAGCCGATGCTCGCAACACACCCCACCACGGCATCACACTACCTGCCCCAAACCCTATCCATCCTCATGAGTGGGAGAAGCTGGAAAAAAAAGACCTGTGAATGTCAATACCTCTCATTTCAATGCCATGAGAACAATAAAGGAAAGGTTAGAGACTGTTTTCCCAACCAGCTCTACCTCACAATGACCAGAAAGCTTTACCAGGGATGTGCAGTGTGGGCAAATCCTTTACTGCCCTAATATATTCCACCTCCCCCTCTTCCTCTCTTCTATCTGTCCATTCTTCATTCTTTCCTGCAGCATAAATCCCTCTATTTCCTCACTTTATCCAACACATTCCCATTGGTAGCCAGAAACAGTCAGGACATACAGATTCCACCATCTTTCCCATTATCCCCCCAGGTACTTGGCCAGACACAGATTTATTATTATGAACATCCCATCACCCCCAAAACAAGGTGAAATCTGTGGCTGCTGGGAGGGCAGGCAGGGCTCACAAGTACCCCTGGTTCCTGCTCCCCCTAAAACCATGAGTGGGGAGACCATCAGCTCCCACCACTGCCAAAACAGGGAGGGGGCTGTTGCCAATGCTACCTCCGACCCCCCCAGATCAGCACTGAAAACAGCAGTTTCTCTCAGCAAATCTGCAAGAGATTCTGCCGTGTACGAGCTTGGCTGGGTTTCAAAGCATAACGAAACCTTAAAATTCCCTGGGAAGGGATTCTATAAAAAAAAAAAAAAAAAAAGGGGGGGAGAAAAAAAATAATCCCTTCAGCTGTACTGAAATGTACTGTTTTGGGAAACAAATCAAAACGCCTCGTTCCAATGTTGACTTTGAAAGTTTTATGTGATTTAGACCATATGACACTGCAAAATAAAGAGAAAAAAGGCATCTAGAAAGGAAAAAAACAGAATTTTCTCCTGCTGAAACACAGAGACAAGGCTCCTTAACACCATGCTGCAGGTTTACGTAGTTTGAGGCTTTTTCTCCTTGCTCAAATCAAATTTCTGTACAATCAAATGTTGTTTCACAAGCCTGCTCCATCTCTCCTAACTGCATTCACTCCCAAGGAAGGAGCCTGGGGGAGATTTGTGACACTGCTGCTCCCTTCTCCCCCAGCCCTGGCTGCTCTCTTGCAGCTCTGCCACAAAGAAATGCTCCCCAGGAACAAATATCACCTCTCCTCAAGAATAGCTTGAGATACCTTCCTCCTCCCCAGCCTCCTTGCCCACCCTTAGCATCAGCCCTGAGTGTTTGAGCTCATATTTGGGGCAGAAAACCCTTTTTAGCATATTTCTGCCATGCCCAAGCACTGGGTCTGCTGCTTGGGGTAGGGTCTAGCAACTTAAGGTCCTCCAGGGTGACCTGGTCCCTGTGCTGCCACCTCTCCAAAGGCACTGCTGCTCATAGGGAGCACAGTCCTAGATCTCAATCCATCCATCCATCCATCCATCCATCCTCAGGAAGACACCCAGAGAGGGTCACCCCATGTAGGGACCTCTTTTTTTTTGTGGAAGCCCCCACAACCAGCCATACCAGGCTCTGCTGCAGCTCTGTGCCCTTCTAAGAAGCCTGGCTGGGCTCAGGGGTTCACTGGGGTAGCAGTGGTGGTGGGGAGGGGGTCACTCACTCGATAGCTGGCATGTTTGGGGCAGACATGGGGCTGACTTCTTTGGCTTTCTGAAGGGCGTGCTTCTGGTTAAAGGCCTCCTCTTCCTCCTGCTCATCCTGCAGAGAAAAGAGGGGCATTGCTTAGTGGGATGATGGGATTTCAAGGGAAGGTGCAGCCATGCGAAGAATCTGCAGGGCTACCCTACATGCCAAAGCATGAGGGACAAAGGGGGGGGGGCTGTATTTCCAGAAACAGCCTTTATTTTCGTTGTGCTGTAGGGATGCAACTTCCCCACTACACCAGATCTTACTGAAGGCGTGAGCTCTACTTAAATAAGTGAACCCAGCCCACTCCAGGCAAGAGCTAGAACAGCCCCAGACAGCGTAGACAAGCTCAGCCCTCCCTTCTTCACAGCCACAGGGGCTACACAGGCATCCCCCTAACAGAGTGGGAGGTAAGGCATCCATGAATGACCCCGGCAGAGACCGGATTGATTTAATGAGTATGGTTGTGTCTCCGGAGCAAAAAATGTCATTAGGAGTCATTAGCGAGCATTCAGCCTTTTCAGAAACTCGGCACTCTCCTAATTGATGCTGCTGGCACTCCGTGGGGCTCTCCCATCCCTCTCACCCCAAAGGCAGCCAGCAGCCCCTGGAAGTGCCATCTGCACCCACTGTGGGAGGACAGGGACCCCCCCCCCCAAGCACCCCTCAGGCAAACCAGCACCATGCTCCATTTCGGGTCAGATTTACACCAGCGCAGAAGCCTCGCAGTGAGCCCCAAGGACATAAATAACAGGCATGGGCTCTACAAAAATCTGGTCCCCACGGGATCACTGGTCTACTCCAAAGAGCGACAATGACCCTTGCAGCTCTCTCCTATTCACAGTTATCCAGACGGTGCTCCAACAATTTAGCATTCCCCAAATATTTCCCAGCATGGTCTTAAAAACAGGTAAGCCCAATAACCTTCTTAAGCACCAGTCTAAATTGCATCCTAAATCACATTCACTGCCCTGCGGGCAGATGGAGACTAAATAGTGACACCACTGGAAAGTGCTTCCCACTCCACATCTCCAGAGTGCTCCAGAAAATAACAGTCCCCACACCAGACCCCATCTGACAGACGAGGGTTATCTCAATCTGACTGGAAGCAAACAGAACTGGGGAGCTTAAATGGAGAAACAGTTAAAGCCACACTTGAAGTGTGGGTGTTCCTGAAGAGATCAGCAGGTTTAAGCACTTTCCTAAATCAAAGTCTAAATGGCTTTGCCCCCACTCCCTTCACAAAAGAAGGAAAAGGAGCAGCAGGAAGGTACCTTGGTGAGCTCCTGGGCGTTGGCCAGGTTGTCCACGGCAATGGCCAAGAAGACGTTCAGCAGAGTATCTGTGAGCAGCTAAGGATGCACAAGCCGTGTGTTAAGGACATGCCTGTCTGCAGCTACCAAGGGAGGGTGGCCCTGATGGCTCCTCGTCAGCACAGTGAGGAGCAGCCAAAGGCATAAACTCCTCACCCATCCCATTTAAACAGCCCTCAGTGCACCTCCAGACAGCTGCTCCTCTGCACTTGGGATACCCAGCACTGCCCTGTGTGTGGTGGGTCTTTCCCAGTTGGGAGAGAAGGAAGGAGCAGTGGGTGGGGAGGGGAATGCCCCCAGAGAGGGTGATAAGATGGGGTTGTCACCACTCAAAGCATAGCAGCCATGTGGATACAGTTTCCAAACAAGGTGAGGACGATGAAGTAGATGGAGGACCACATCCCTGAGCGAACACCTCCCTGGGAGCGGATGCCATTGTACATCACCTCGTTCCAGTCCTCACCAGTCAGGATCTGCAGGAAAGCAACACAGCATCTCTGTCACCTGCACCTTCTTGTCACCTGGATCTCTCCCACCAATACACAGGAGCCAAGTACAGAGACCCTGTGCAGTGGATAACCCAGCTCCTGAGCATCAGCACCTGAGGGAGATCACACTGGACATTGCTGAGGATTCATGTCTCCTCAGAAGAGTTTTGAAACTCTTCATCTTCTGTAACAGAGGTGGAAGAGTTTCTATCTCTTGCCATCCACTTTGTTATACAGGAGAGGGAGGAAGCAAGTTATATCCTAACAGCTGATAGAGGGGAGCCTGTTTGGTTTAAAGAGCCCCTTCCAGCCATGGGGGAGTGAGTCCCAAGTCCCTTCAGTTGTGTTCCCTTGCAGTCCAGCTCCTACCTGAAACACTGTCATGATGGCCGCAGGGAAAGTGTCGAAGTTGGCTGATGGAGTTCCATCCATGAAGTTAAACCTGGAAAGGGGAACCAGAACATAAACAGGATGAAATACCAAGGTCAACAAACCCCTGAATGCTATGCTATCAGCTCTCTTGTGCTTAGGACCTTTCCCCAGTCCAAAAAAGGTCTCCTGAATATTTGGTGCGAGAAACCAAAAAGTCTCCTGGCTAGAACGACCCTCCACAGCCCAAAGGTACCCCCTGAGCAGGGACTTTTGTGTGGGAGAAGTACCACTGTTAGGAGCAGACTGAGTGGGAGGGCTTACAGTCTTCCAAGGCACCTAAAGAGGGTGTCATCACTTGGTTTTAACACCAAGAAATTCCTATTCCTCAGACTTGAAACAACCTACCTGCCTCCAAACAGCTGCATTCCCAGCAGGGCAAAGACCACAATGAAGAGGAAGAGGAGGAAGAGAAGACTGATAATAGACTTCATGGAGCTCATCAGTGAGACCACCAAATTTCTCAGGGATGCCCAATACCTAGAAAAGAGAGACATTGCTGGAGCACTCACAGTGATGCTGACCTCACCAGCAGGAGAGCAGGAGTGACTGGATCTGGGCTGCAGCCCCAGTCTGAGATGGAGACTGACAGGTTCTGATGGTTGGTACGCACTTGGTTATTTTAAATATCCGCAGGAGACGAAGGGCTCGCAGGACACTGATCCCAAAAGAGGTTCCTGGTCTGAATATAGCCCAAACCACTTCAAAGATGCTTCCCACTGTGACCTGAGAAACAGACACAGCCACAAGTCAAAGACAGGCTCAGGAAAGGCTGTTGCAGGAAAACATAACGTGCCTAAAGATGAGGCATCCACCACCCTGCCCAAGACCTGGTGTCTCAGGATGGCACAGGGAGGCTGCCCCAGCAGAAAGGGCTCCCCTGCCCACTGTGAGGGCCATCCCATTCTCCTCCTTGGTGCCTTATGTTGCATCTCCCCCCACACCCACAGCATCTCCAGGCCTGCTTACCCCACAGTCAAAGCAGTTGAAGGAAGAATGGAAATAAAGGCGTGGCCCCATCCCGTACATCTTCAAGGACATCTCCAGCAGAAAAAGACCAAGAAACAGGAACTCTGCATAGTCTAAAAGAGAAAACCCAAACATGCTACCCTGGGGACAGTGCATGCACCCACCTGTCACCATACAGCACACCACAGAAATGGGACAAATCAAGGACCACACTGCATCCTCAGGATCTCAGAGTCTGGGATGAGGGAAGCTTGTCTGTGAGGAGCTAAATTGTACGTAACAGAGCATCAACCCCATGGTTTAATTGTTCAGGGTAGATACACCGGTGTCCCAGGGGTTTGGGAGGACCAGGGATGGCCAGCACAGAGCAGAGCAGCTCTTCAGCATGATTTGACTGTGGTTGAGGCATATGCAAAGGCATCAACCACATGACACTATAGGGGAATATTAGCAACCTGGATTTAAATCATTCCACGGCTGGAACTTGGCCAGAGAAACCAAGCCGAACAGCCAAGAGCCAGTGAAAAGCTTCTCCAGCTATTTCCTGAACGTTTAGCAGGCAAGAACCTGGCTCTTCCCCTTGTCCAGAAGATGCTTCTCACCAGGACCAGCTGCCGTACCACACCATGGCATGCTGGGATCCCGGCAGGCCCGAGCACACCATTGCAGATTTGGGTAGACACGGTGGTTGACAGGGACATTTTCAAGGTAAGAATAACAAGCAGCACTACTGCAGCAGCAGCAGCAGCTCAGGAGTAACACACGACTGTTGTGGGGCTGACCACACTGCTCTGTACTTTGTCCACGCTAGGATAGACATGGGTGTAGTGCCTTTGAGACCTGACCTTGTACCATGGCCCACGGGCTGAGGGATGCTCCTGTAACTGGAAGCTTGGAATGCCCATGCCATGCTCTGCACCAAAATTTTGACTCCATGACCAGTCTCGTCCCTGCAAACTCACACCTTTCAGCAATTGCTTGTGGGCATTCAAAGATGTGTCTCCAGCAAGATTTCCGTCACCACTGGTCACAATTTTAGGATAAATCCCACCAAGACCCACAGTCTATTTCTCTCTGTTGACAAACGCATCGGACCTGAAGGACACGAGGCCGGTACAATCCCTCCACATTTGTTCACGGGGCTGAGACAGCCCTCAGTGGCCACAGGGCCAAGGGCAAAGCTAAATTCTGTGGCTGTACACACTCCTTTGTTATCAACAGTGAATGTAATTCAGGTTATTCCCCACCCAGCTCCATACCAGCATGGTTCTGGTGGGGTTCATCCCCACGTGCCCTGAGGCAAGGAGCGAGGGAGTGCTGCAACCTCCAGCTACCAGAGACAAGAAAGTTTTGCCCACCCGGGCAGAGTTCTCACACCTACACAAAGCCCAGGGACTCACAGAGGAAGTGGGTGAGCCAGGCTGGCTGGTTGTGATGGACGATGGCCACACAGGCAGTGTTGAGAGCCACCAGGCTCAGGACGATCCAGTAGAAGACCTGGGATTTCACCATGTGGCGGACGGAGATGCGCAGGAGTCGCTCCTTGTGTCGTAAGTAGGAGGCACTGTCCATTCTGGCACCTTTGAGGCCAGACTGACTCAAGGGGTTACCTAAAGGAAAAGAGCAGGGACAAGGAGTTGGGTGCTTCAGTCAAGGTGAGAGAAGGACTTGGATGCTCCAGCCTTCCCTGCAACATGAGACAGGACAGGCGGCTCACGGACATTGCTCTTAAGGGACACAACTTATCCAAATGGTTATTAAGTGGCACAGGCGACAGCAGCCGAACTAGCAGAGAGGGCTGATCTGTGACAGCCTCCACCTGATGAGTGTGACCCTGGCAACTCAATAAGCTGGCAGAGGTTTTGGGGAAGCAAGCTGCAAACTGCACTGACCCAAGGTTGGATGAAGAGGTCTTCTCTGTGCCAGCCTCCGCTCACCCACGGAGGAGATATCGACGCAGTGCTCGTCACTCGAGCCCATGGCATCTGTCCGGTTCCTTTTGATGGTGGCTCGCCTGAGCACTGGGAAGGGAAGAGGAATGGGTGTTGGACAGTGGCAAAATTCTGCCAGCAGCCAGCTCATTAACCAGGAGCTGGTGACCAGTGCTTAGGTCTGGCAAGAGGGGTTAAGCTCAGGGGTTAAGCTGTCAATCCATCTCCCCACACCCCCTCATGGGCTGCAGATTCCACTGAGGCACCCCCAGACCTCCTGTTTCAACGGGGCAGGCAGAAAGAAAAGCAGGCAGATTTTAAGGGCGTTGCTTGTCTTACCGTCTAAGGCTGAGGTCCCAGAATTTTTGTTCTCTTCAGCCAGCATGACTTCCTCTATGCAAAACACACAGTTCAGCATCAGGATATGAGACACCATCAGACATCACCGCCTTGTACCTAATCACCTTTCCTAGCCCAGAGACTGGCTCTAGGTTGCAAACTCTTTATCAAGTATTGGTTAGGAGGGTAGCAAGTGGCAGCTACCACACACTGGGTCAGAAAGAAAAATTACTTGCAATCGTCCCTTCTCCTTCCACTGTCATTAACATCACCATGAAGCTGAACATTGTAGTCAGGTCAGGGGCTCTACAATCCAACCCAGAGCCAAAACTAAGGCCTGGGGCTCAGGGCTCATTTCGAGATACCCATATTTTACAAGTCTGAATGCTAGATGAAAGTGTAAATCTTCCCTTCACAGAGCTCAACGCACTGACCTGATTCCTATGAGGAGCAAGCAAGGACATGGGCTGTGGCAACACCCACAGGCTGTCACACTTGGCTGGGTGTCAGCAGGAAGCCTGGAACCTCCACCACCCCAAGCCCTTGCTCGGGTCCCCGAGCCCCAAGGCAGGAACCAGTAAGTGCATCCCCTCCAGACGGCTCCAGGAGGAGATTTAACTGGAAAACCAGTCTCACCGTTTACTGCTCTACATTCCCACTGCCCACCACTGCAGGGGACTCCAGCAAACGTCAAGAGAAAGGAAACCACTGCAGAGCAAAGCTGACAGCTGTGTTGTTCGCAGCCTCCCCTGGAGATGTAGCAAGCCTCGTGTTCAGAACATGACAGTTTCATGCCACAGAACAAGAGGTTTCATCAGCGGTTGGTGATGTCCTTGTTTGCAGCCTGGCCGGGCTGTCACACCGAGCTCACCCAACATCACCACGGGAGCACCTGAGCCACTTCGGGGTTGCACTGGATGTCGCTCAGAGATTCCCTTCCAGCCCCACCACCCCACATGACCAGCAGTCTGTGGTGCCCGTAGTGCCCTCAGAGCCCCCCGGCCCACCAGCCTTTACCCGCTTTGTCTATCCATGCCCGGTATCCGTTGAGCTCCCGCTCGATCTGCTGCTGGCGCCGCAGCTTCATGAAGGCTCGGCGGTTCTCCACTCGCTCGCGCTCTTTGGCAAACTCCCTGGGGAAGGGCAGAAGGGAGTGGTGAGAGCAGGTCCAAGGGGTGGCAGGACGTGCAGGGGGCTGGAGAACCACGGGGATGGCAGGGACCAAGGGTTTGCCAAGGTGATTGCTGGGGAGATGCACAGCCATCTCTGGCCAAAGCACGGCCAGGGGATGGGTGAACAATCAGGGGGAGAAAAGGAGGCGTGGATGGACACGAGCAAACCCCCTGCTTGACTGCTGAGTCCTGCATGCCCCAGCTGGGAGCTGCCACCATTCAGGGAGGATGCTCCCAGTGCCACCCAACTCCAGAACAAGCTCAGCTTCTGTGTGTCCCTTCAGGGAATAAAAACCAGGCGGTGGGAAGAGACAGTGAGGGGATGGAGCACGGCAGGTCATGTCCCCTGCCTTTACCTCCTCCTCTGAATTCCTTTTCTTTCCAGTTTCTCACTGGATTATTTTCCCAGGACTTGAGACATCCCTGTTGTCCTCCTCTGGATTTCAGTGTCTCACAAGAACTGTCCAAGTGTGATGACCAGCCCAGAAGAGGACAACAGCTTGGGGCATCTCTGCAATGGGTAGGAGGTCAGGAAGCACCACAGGGGCTCTGTGCAGACTGGGGCATATCAAACACTGAGCAACACTGGCCAGAACTAATGCTGTGCCTGCTGCAGCCTCCAACATACGTGGTGCACAGAGGCAGTAGCAACCACGTGCTCACATGCACCCCTAAGCACACAGATAAACACACTCCTCAGTACACAAGACAGGATTTCACCTATAGCCCAGCCCAAAGCTGTGTGATAAGACACCCCCATTTGCAAAGTACATCAAACACAAACAGAAAAATGGAAATACTTGGCAGGGAACACAGGAGTGGCAATGCAGGCAATCTCCACCCACACCAGGGGCCGTATGTAAGATGACACGGCCAGACTTGCTTCTAGGAGGTCCCACAGCCCATGTCTGCACACACCATATACCTGGGGTACCCTGACCCGAAAGTTACACCTCCACTGATGATCACATTTGCCACACGGGGAGCATCCCTAATACCAGACATCCCCCCAGCACACCCTTCCTTCCTTGCCACAACATCAGGGGGTCACAATCTGCTGGCTGCAGCTCCCTGTTCCATCCCCAAGTCCCAGTATCCACAGAAGTCCAGTCTGTGCCCTCATTCCCCCCTCCTGGTCCCAGGGTGCCCTGAGGGAAGCATGATTACAAAGAACAAATGGCACTGTTCTCTCTGGAAGATGAACATCTCTCTCCCCAGAGACTAGCAGCAATCTCAAGCCTCGAAAAATAAAATATGTTCAAAAGAATTGAAAGGACTGGTCTGTCTGCTGCAGTGAGAGTTCAAGTGCATTACCCCAGCTGAGCTATTACACCCCTGACGCCGTGTGGGCTCTCACGTGTGTGTGTGTGCATGTGTTTGTGTGGAAAGCCCTGAATGTTCCCTGCAATCTCTTGTTTAAGGTCCCCAGACAATTCAAGCGTTTTTAATTCCACCCCAGGAAGGTGAAGTTTCCTGCCGCTCTGGCATTAAGCACCAAATGGCTCTCCCCCTCCAGCACTGGCTTTCAGACTGAAATGAAACTTTCTTCCCAGGGCAGGGAAGGGGAAGAGAACAAAAGGCAAGGAAGAGAAAAGCAGCCTAAGTGAAGGCAAGGAGGGTGGGAGGAGATGGGGGAGAAGGAAGGAGTTCCCACAGCCAACAGTGAAATGCACTTTCAGTTTTGGGCATGCCATGCCAAAAACCCTCCTTGCCCTATCTGGAGGAAAGGCAGGAGCATTTGGCTGTGCTATCATTCCTCACTAGCCTTTGTTTGCAAATTTGGGATGTCAAAAAATGAGAAGATGCCATTTGCAGTCTGAGTTAGTGGGGAAGTTCCTGTCTTCCTGTGATTTGGTCCTCTGGTCCTCCCAAGGCCTGAACCTCTGCCCCACAGGCCATAACCCCATGTCAGCCAGCACCTTGGCAGCACTTTTCCCAGCCAGACCCTGTCCATATAGAATCCTAGAATGATTTGGATTGGAAGAGATCTTAAAGACCATCTCATTCCTTGCCATAGGCAGGGAAACCTTCCACTAGACCAGGATGCTTCAAGCCTCCTCCAACCAGGCCTTGAACACTTCCAGGGATGGGGCAGCCACAGCTTCTCTGAGCAACCTGTGCCAGGGCCTCACCACCCTCACAGGGAAGAATTTCTTCCTAATATGTGACCTAACCCTGCCCTCTATCAGTTTGAAGTCATTCCCCCATGTCCTGTCACTCCAGGCCCTAGTCAAAAATCCCTTCTCCAAATCTCTTGTGGCCCTTTAGGCACTGGAAGGGGCTCTAAGATCTCCCCCAGAGCCTTTTCCACTCCAGGCTGAACAACCCCAGCTCTCTCAGCTTGCCTGCAACTGGGAGCACTTGGTAAGCTTCCCCTGCTTTACACCAGCTGGGAATCAGGCCACTCTGCCACCTCCTGCTTTGCCATCCCTGTCTTCCAGCTCCTCCTCTGCTGAGGCTGGTGCCTCCTCTTGCTGCACGGCGAGAGAAGCCACCCAGCTGAGCCTCAAGTCACCTTTTGCTGAAGAAGGGAATGGGAGCACCTTTTCCAGAGCCCACCTCATCAAGCATTTTCCCTCTACCCAACCATTTGCCCACAGAGCACTACTTTGCAGGGAGCTGGTGCCACACGCCTTCAGGGACAAGGTCCGTGCAGCTGCGGCAGCGTCTCGGAGGGAGTCGCTTCCCACACACTTGATCCCTAATGGATCTTAATTGCTTTTGTCCATTAGAAGCAGGAAGGGGTGGCAGAAAGGGGAGGGGGGGAAAAAAAAAGTTAATCTCAACTTAATGAATTATTACATTTCAGAGAGACACGTTACCGAGCAGGGCAGCAGCGGGGGCTGGTGACATCTGAGAGTGGGTAGGCGATGCTGACAGATCAAGGATTGCTCAGAGCCAATTTGCAGCAGCGGGTAGAGATAATACTGTGTGTGAGTGAGAACAGGGCCAGCAATGGTGACTGACAGCCGCTTGGGAAGGCTCCAAGTCACAGGCAGGGCAGCATCCCATCACCAAGAGAGCAGGTTCCTGCCTCCCATCGAAGGGCTCTGCTCCCAGTGTGTTTGGGTTACATTGCCAGGGATGGCCCAGTTTTGCCTCGCAAAGAACCCAGGGCTTGCTGCCCCACGGGGTCCCTGCAAGGGGGTTCAAGGGAGCCCAGCAGATTGCACAGTCTCCACCAGCAACACCTCTGCTTGTCCACCTGGGTCTCCAGGCCCTAAATCCTGATGGCTCCAGCATGAAAACATCCACCCATGATGGCCGAGCTCCACACGTGCCAATCCTGTGTCATTGCAGCCCTTCTCTGGCCACTCTCATGAAGCTGAAGGTGCTCACAGAGCTTTAGAGGTCAGAGTGCTGAGGGTCATGGTGGGATCTGGGGAGCAGTGTGTGCCATCTGTCCTCCTGCACACAAGGGCACCATCCATCCACACACCATGCCCAGCCTGCCGGGGCGATCAGAGCACAGATGGTTTGCTCCTCCTCTGCCTGCAAATTCTCCTCTACAGCCTTGGCGTTCCCCTCATGCAGCCTGGGAGCACCTCTGCCCCTGGTAGGAGACCTTAGGGGACACCACCATGCTCAGCCACCTTCATCTCCACGTCCCCACATCCTCTCCCACACCAGGGCAGTGATGGTTTTACTGCAACGTTGTGTTCTGCTCTAACTGGAGAGCTCAGGTCGGGTTTTAATGGGAGAACCACGCATGTGGAAGCATCTAGCTTGAAAATGGCTCCCCTTTTTTGAAAAACAAACAAACAAACAAACAAACAAACAAAACACCCAAACACTAAAACACAAGAAAACAGAAAAACCCCCAACAACAACCAACCACAAAAAAAACCAACAACCAAAAACCAGCTAAGAAAAAAGAATATCATAGATACTGCAATCCACTTTTCTACTTTCTGGACCATCTTTGAGTCCAGAGCAGGTATATAGTGCTGGTCACCTCAGTATTGTGGGCTCCATGCTTTGAAACAACAAGCCAACTATCTTCAAACCCATCAATTCACCACCCTTTGCAACCATTAAAGTTTCTTCCAGCAAACCAGTTACCAAACAGGTCTTAAAACCACATAAGGCAGCAGAAAGGATGGGATGGGAAGCAAAAAAAATACTGGATTACACACTGAGGTGAGACAGCAGTACTATGCTGCTATGAAAAAAAAAAAAAACAAATATAATGGCATGCATACCAAGGAAGACCATCTGTAAGACATCAGGTAATACTGCTGCTCTCCTCAGGTCTCAGCTCATGGCTCCACTTCAGGTTTGAGCACCACAGTCTGAGGGAAAACTGCCTTTAAGACTCCAGGAGGGTGTCAGAGAAGGTTATGGGACAGAACTGACAACAGACGGTGTGGGAAACACAGCTGAGACAGTTGCAAACCAGGGGGATCAGATGGTATTTACCCAAGAGGTGTAAAGGAACTGAAGTAAGAGTGTTGAACTGACTGTGCAGTCTGTAACCTGGAGCTTCAACTCAAACAGACGGTGACAAGCAGCACAGCAAAACTGGCACTGCAGACCAGGATTACTGCACTGAACCGACAGCAAGGGCAGGAGCAGGGTGCCCAAAAGGTGCAAAAACCTCTGCAAAGGGAAGATGTGCTTCGTAGACCTGCTTTGTAAGAGGAAATAAGTTTTTTGGCTACGGGAAATTGTTTGATTTAAGTTCAGTTGAACTGCCAGAAGTCGGAGAAGATTCAAGGCCAGGCTGGATGGGGCTCTGAGCAACCTGGTCTAGTGGAAGGTGTCTCTGTCCATGGCAGGAGGGTTGGAATGAGAAGATCTTTAAGGTCTCTTCCAACCCAGGCCGTTCTGTTATTCTCTGAATCAACAAGGATAACTGTAAGGTCTTGCACACAGGACAACATAATCCAGGAGGGCAGCACAGCCTAGGATCTACCCAGCTGGGAAGCAGCTCTGTGGAAAGGGGCCCTTGGGTCCCAGTGACAAGCTCAGTGCAAACAAAGAGTGTACTGCTGCAGCAAAGGAAGCCAGCAGGATGCTGGGCTGCATCAATGAGAGTATCACCAGCAGATAAGAGGGCCACCAACATTCCGGTTGTAGACTCCCAATTTCAACATTTTTCCAAGGGTAACAACGCTGAGGTTTGTATTGCTGTCCCCATTGCCCAGAGAACTTCGTGTGCAATCATGCAGCAAATGCAGCAATAGGACAGTCAGCTCATGCTGCAAGGAAGCTGCAGAAGGGTGGTGGAGGGTCTGGAAGCCCCACCAGCCAGAAGCAGAGTTGGAAGCTCTAGATTGCATTTCACTCTTATCAGGCAGGGCTGGCATAAGCAGCACAGCTTCACTGCTTTAAGAGCCCCGGGCTTTGTTCACAATCACTCCCACTGGCTCATGCAGTGCTGGAAAAATGTCACTCCTCCCCTTCCCTCCTATGCTCCAGTTTTTATCCTCTTTAAGCAGAGAACAGTTTTACGGTCACCCTTTGCAAGCAACAGTGATCTGCAGATGAAAGGTGCATGGCCGGTACTGCAGGTGAGTTACAGCACGGGGAAAAAAAATAACCAGTTTCCAACATTTCACCATGTTAACTTCCCAGGAGCTTCCAAGCACTCTAATTGATGCCTTCAACACACAGATACAATGAATTCAGAACCAGCCATCAAGTGTGAAACCTGCAATACAACTACTAGATGTGCCAGTCCACTGCTGCAAACCAAACAGCAGCCTATGATGCACAAAGGACAGATAATTCTATGGATGTCATTTGGGGTGTCCCGTCAGCTTCACCCAACAGCAGTGCCCAGCACCACCTTACAAGGGTGGAGCTGATCCTGGAGGAACTGGGCATCTCCAAAGCCATCCACCAAGTCAAAGAGCTGCAGCCATGGCCATTCTATTGCTGTCATCAACCAGGATCACAGAAATTACGATAATCTGGAACAAACAACTCCAAAAGCAATCTATAAGCACAAATATCTGCCTAGTGCTTTATCAAGAGGACCAAAAAACTGAGCTTTTCACCCGCAGTCTGCAGAACACGGGCAATCCACAGAGCAGGTTTGCAAGGAGGCACGAACAAGACCAATTTTGAAGCAATTGAGACACGCTGGCAAATAATTTGCCAGGAGAAATCAAAGGGGAAAGTCACCGAGTCATCTTTTTGTTGTGGATTTTTTTTTTTTTAATCTCGTCCAGCTGGCTGTAAGAAGAGTCATTATTCCCCTGTAACACTGGAGGATATGGCACACCAGACACGCACATCCCTTGTCAGGCAGCTTGTTTGCATAGGGCTTGGAGGCCCTCTGCAGCAAGATGGTACAGCAGAGCATGGCAAAGAGGCTCTCATTGAATATGGATGGCCACCTGCCTGCTGAATTGAGATGAAGGTCTCAGAGGCTCCTTTGCTTCACTCATGTTCAAATACCACGTCGATGACAAAGAGCCTCCCCAGAACAAAGTGACGAGCGTGGACGTTTCTCGCCAAATGTGGCCCAACCAACGTGCAGCCCATGGGGGTGCCATGGGACCTGGCAGGAGGCATCACAGCCCACCCTCCTCATCACACCCACACCTCCACTCAAAAGTGGCTTCAACCAGTGAGTCCCCAAACACACAACAAGCGCAGACATTTCACATCTCATCCGGGCCGCTCCCAGAGATCCTACAACCAGTAAAGTGAAAAAACAACACGACGCTTCCAAGCTTTCAAGTTTCCAACTAAGTATTTCTTGGGCATAGAAGCACAGAGTTATTAAGGTTGGAAAAGCCCTCTAAGATCCTCAAATCCAGCACCACCCTGTTCACCACTAAACTGTCCCCAGGTACCATATCCACTTGTGTTTTGAATGCTTCCAGGGATGGTGATTCCACCACTACCCCAGGGCAGCCTGTTCCAACACCTGACCACCCTTTCAGCAAAGAAATTTGTTTGTTGACACCTTGTTCTCAACTCATGATCCCCACACAAGCCTTCCTGCGTTGTGGCAACGTGTCTCCCCACATCCCCCTCCATGAACTGCCTACCTCCAAGATACTAATCCTCTTCCCAGAGTTTTTCACTTCAAACCATCTGATCCTGCTCAAACTCATGGGGGCTCAGATTTTTGTGGAGAGCCAGTGAAAAGAAGTCCATCTCCATCGAAAATGTACACTTGTTCCCTCAACACCTTTATTATTAATTGCTATAAAACTTAATTTTATTCATAGTTCGTTATGCCTCCAAACTGGATGGGAAAAAAATTCAAATTAAGCAAAGTGAAAAGATTTCAGAGATGGTACAGAAGGCTCCTGAAGGAACTGAAGAAAACTCTCCGGAGACTGGGAATGTAGTGCTAACCCAACCTGAAAGAAAGATCTTAAGACAAAGAAATCTTGCCAAATTGATCCTTTAATTATAACATTAGTCGTTTCTTTCAAAGGCTTAGTGCAAGAGCTGGGGGTGGGGGGCAGAAAAGACTTAAAGGGAGAAAAGACTTAACATCACCAGGATGAGTGGAAGCAATTAGGAGGATTTAAATTACTCTCTTGTTTAGTACAAGGCAGATGGATTTCATTTTTATTGCCATTGTGCTCGACTTCTTCCTCTGTGATCAGCTTCCAAAGGTCTTCTCCTTGGCTGGCCTGAGGATCCAGCCTTCCCAGGTCAGGCAGCATCCACTGTGCACCCACTCAGCTGTTGCTGAAGACCACAAATACCAGCGATTATAGCAACTTCGTTACCCTGGAAAGGGGCTGGAAGTACGAGACTGGATAGGGGAATGGAGTCTACCAGCCCTCAAGAGGAGGATGATGCTGCAATGAATGGAGGGGTGTGACTGCAAAGCAGATCTGCAGAAGTTGGGGAAAGGGAGGTGGAAAAGAGTGAGAATGTAGCCTGTCTGGTATTGGGAACTCTGCATGAGTTCTCAGTGCTATTCCTCCAAGCATGACTTTTTTTAATCTTCGCTCTTTCACCCTCTTGCTCCCAGGGGCAAACTAGACATAAACCATCTTCTTGCCAGGAGTGGCAGAGCAGGGTGGGGTTCACAGTGGCTGGGAGAGGACCAGTGGTGAGCTGTGGTCACTTCTGGGGTGGCATTACTGCTGCTGGAAGCAGGGATAGGAGACAGCACAGCTCTCATCATGTCTCTGCTGCTCTGAAGACACAGTCTGAACACACACATCCAAATTGTTTTACACAAAGAACAGCTGAGGAGAAAAAAACCAAACCAAAACTCAGCAATTTCACTAAAAAAAGGAGAGGAAATCTTTGCAAATCTCCAGCATGGGGCATGTGCAACTTCTCAGGCCACAAGACAGCATCAAGCAATACTTGATATGAGTCTCAGCATCTTCCCAAGCTCCCAAATCCACCAGCTGCCACATGGCAGAAAACAGGGCATTTCAATGGATGCTCCATCCTCGCTCGCTCCCACTGACTCTCTTCTGCCAGGATTATTTCAGTAGCTTGTGTAGCTTTAAAAGCTGAGCAGTCACATCTCCTTGGGCTTCGTACCTGCTCTCAAAGAGGAACAGGGCCAAGTTTGTTTTTTTTTCTTCTTTCCTGCTTTCAGTTGAAATTAATTGATCTGTAATTGCACCCATAGAGGGGGAAAGTTAATAGACACAGTAATAAATGCCAAAGCCACAGAAGAACTGGCTCTCCAAGCCCCTGCCTGGAGCAGCTCCATCTCCTCTTAATAGCGTCGCACGCAATTCCAGTGCATGTGTGCCCGTTAGTATTTAGGGAGAGAAATCAAGGAGCCTTGGTATGATGATTTCTTTTCCTCTCCCACATACTTTGTGCTTAAGGAGCAGATGGATCCAGGCTGTTTACATCACGGAGGTCATGCCTCAGCTTAACAGTTGGGGAACTGACTGTTGGGAGAGATGCTCATCGCAACCAGAAGATTGCTAAATCTGGGCTCCAGCAAGCTTCTGCTGGTGGCAAATTAAACATACAAATGTCCTCCTGCAGCCTCTTTGCATTCGGGACCTACCCCGGGTGTTTGACTGTTGCCCCAAAGAAAACCCCTGCCAAGATGAGGTGAGGGCAGAGGTAGCTCTGCAGCAGCTCCTGAACGCCAACTTGGAGGACAAGTCTGGAAGTCCCGAGCAGACCTTGTTATTCACCAAAGCAGATGGAGCAGTTTGCAAGCAACACAGGTCCAGACTTCTGCAAGCAGGTTACCAGGGCTGAACACTCACCAGTGTGCCCCATGTTAACTGAGTGACCATGATTTCAGCCAGCTGGGAACAGTCTGTCTCCCTCCAAAGCAGTGATGTAATGCCAGGGAAGGAATTCCTTTGAGTGGAGGTGTAGCTTATTCCCAAAGTGACCATCTCCTCTCAGCTCAGCCCAGCCACAGGGCACACCAGCGTATCCAGACCCTGCCTGTTCATCCAGCTCAGAGCTGGGCAATGGAAAGGTCACCCTTCCCCTCCTGCAGCAGAGCCAAGTGCTCTCTTCCAGCACAAGAGGATTGCGGTAAGTGTTAAAAACAATAAAAACTAAGCAAACAGAGCAAGGAACAAAGCTCTTCTTGCTGTGCTCAAGAACATTCATTGTTTGCCTGCAGAAGTACCTTCTCCTGCCGGCAGCAGCTTCGGATGCTTCACCCCCACTGAGGTACTGCATCCATGGAGCTGCAGAGGATGTGGCCGTGTCACACACGGTGGCCTTGCTATCGAGTGGCAGAGCCCAGCTCGCCACCTCCGCTCACCTCGCTCAGCCCTCCGGGAAGCTGAGCAGTCCTGCTTTTCCCTAGATATCTGGCACACCACGAGAGCATCTCCATTGCCAATTAGGCCACCCACCCACTTGCATCCTTCCCCAATACAAACCCTATTAGCAATAAACAAACAGTCGAAATGCCAGCCAGTGCCTGGGAAGAGCCCTAGACAACTGTATCCAATTCAGCGGGTATGGAAACAGCTGCCTTGTGCAGGCCCGGTGAGGAAAGCACCAAGAGGGACCAGGGCATGGCCAGGCATCCCATGAGCCCCCCTCTGGTCCTCTGGCCAGTGTCTGGCTTGCAGGCCAGAGCAGTGCTGCCTTGCTGTGCCCCCAAGCTGCTCACCAGAACCAAAAGCCCCCAAGTCCACACAACACACTACACTGACACAATTCAACATTCTAACAAGGGGGTTTCCCAGCTACCTAGCCCTGAGCTTCCTAACTTTCCTTCTTTAGGCTTTTGCAGGAAAGCTCCTGCTTGACACACCCAGTTGGACTTTGCTCAAATGCCCAAGCTGGATGTGACATAAGAAATACAAAAGCCACCCAACACTGCTTGGATATCTTAATCCCCTATAAGAATTCCCTCCCTGCAAGGCAATGTGAAGCCTTGCTTGTAGCCTGTCCCCAAAGCCCCTGGACTCAGATCCCAGAATGAGATTTAGGGAAATTCAACCCACCAACAGACTCTGAAGAAGCCCAAACTGTTGCTCCAGAAATTCCTGAAACCACCACCATCACACCTGAGCTCACACGACAGGGACAGAAATGACCAGGGCCATTCTCTACCTTGATCCCTTCATCTAAGGGCTTTCCACCTGGCCAAAACAGTGTTACAAAAGCTTTTGCTTTTTGGCACGGTGAGAAATTAGCTAAAAAGTTACCTGCTTCAGTAAGGGCAGAGGAGCCCACGTCCCCTTCCCATTGCAGGAGAGGACATGCTCTCCCCATGCACCAACCCCTGCCAGCGGTTGAGGATGTTGCTGATGCAACCACAGTTCATTGTCATGGAGACAAGACTTTTTCTCTCTAAACCCAGTTTAATGGCTTGGATTAAAACCGCCTTTCCCCTGGGAAGTGCAGAACAGGAACAACTGCATTGTCCCTACATCTCTGGCTTGTCCACATGCGCCCCAGGCACTCCTACTCTCACCAGTGTGCATCCCCCACCAGCGCTGGGCACATCCCCCTGGGCACAGCCTGCACAGCATGGAGGTGCCCTGCATCACTTCCCAACCCATGCCCACCGTATTCCATCAGCCAGCAAATCCACACCCCACTACAAACCCATCCTGGACTCAAATGCATTTCCATAAGACCCCCCCCATGTCTCTCCCCTCTGGCAGGTCCCAAGCAGCCAGAAATCCCCACTGACCATCGATTACAGGTGACCAAAACCACGAGCTCTTCAGCCACGCAAAACAGCAAGAAAGCATCACCAAGGCTGCCCCTTTCCCAGCTCCCAGGGAGAGAGAGCCAAGCATAGCCAGGGAACAATCCCTTGCTGGGGTCCTGGGGGACGCAGCAGCACCAGGGGCCATCCTGGGGGCTCTGAAACATGCAATGGGCACAGCCCAGAGGGGAAGGACCACGTCTCACTTACCCTGACAGGACTCCCAGGACAAGGTTGAGGACAAAGAAGGATCCAATGATGATGAGGGGGATGAAGTACAGCCAGTTCCAGGTGGCTCCTAAGGCATCATTGGTCTGGAGGGGAAAGAAAAAACATGTGTGATGTTACCTTCAGTAGCAGCAACACGTGGTGGCGATTCTCCTTCCAGGCTGACCACACTGGGCTCCTCAGGATAACGTGACCATGTCTGCCAAGAATTGGTGGGCACCCTGCAGAGGAACTACCCACCAGCAGAGCCCTGATGCCCCTTGTCATCCTGCCCCAGCCATACTCCCCCCAGTCTCCAGCCCTCATAGGCCAGGACCGCTTTCCTCCACCTCATCTGCCCACCCCTGCAAGGACACGGGCTGTTAAGGCAATGGTATAGTCAGAAGTGCAGGGTCCTGCAGCCCAAAATCAGGGTGTTGAGGGCAAGAGGGCCACCCTTGGCACGTTTTCCCCAGCAGCTTGACCCACTGCTCCCCTGCACATCCCACCAAGATGGGGTGAAGCAGCCCCAGAGCAGCAGTGCCTGCTGAGCACAGATTTATAAGGCACCGTAAGACCAGAGAAGCTGGTGTCTAAAGAAGGGGCAGTCAATGTTTGTCCTTTAATGCACAGTTGGATATCTTCAAATGGGCATTTTGCTGCTGGCATCATTACTAATTCCTCGCAGACACCCTCCCACCCTGGATACCTTACCCCAAATCTGAGGAGCTGAGATCAGAGGGGAGCTCTAACCACAGGGTACAGCCCGGCGGCTATAAAGGCTCCTGACGAGCCCTGCTCAATACCTCCAGACATTAATTCACCGAGGGTTTTAATAAAGCAGTGCCCCTCTGTCCCTGTTTCCCAGGCCCCATTTGTCCTCCGGTGTCAGGCACGGTGCACATGACGCCGGGCTGGAGGGTGATGCGGCAGAACGTGACTGTCTGGGGGAGGTGGTATCAATCTTGTTGCGATGAAAGACTCTTTCTCTTTTCTCTCTCTTCCCCCCTCCTCTCCCTGTGCTAATTAAGCCCTCATCTTCATCTGAGTCATTGGCACCACGTCTCCCGGTCAGCCAGTGCAGGAGCTCAGGCGAGGCTCTGCAAGAGGAGAAGCGTGTCTCCAAGGGGGAAAGAAAGCCACCGCGCTGGAGTCTTCCTCCAGTGACTGAGGCACCAGTGTGAACTTCAGCTGGGTGTCCCCACCACCCTGACGCTGATTCCAATGAAGGACTGGTAACACCAGCATGCCCCAATGCACTGGGACAAGGATGCTGTAGGCAGAGACCTCAGTGACAAGGCCGGGGAAAGCATCTGGAAGGACTCACCGCCCTCCTCCTTTGGCACTGGGGAAACCACACACATCTTCCCAAGATCTTGCACTTTCAAGAGCCCCAGTCCACCTCCAGCCCCTTTCTTCAGAGCAATGGGAGAAGCGAGTGCAGGGATGAAGGAATGAAGCACAGGAATTCCGTGCATTCAGTGTTCATCACAGCCCTCCAGAGACACTCAGGCCACTCTGCTCTGCTCTAACACCACCACTGGCCATGGCATTAGTCTTCAAGGCACCATGTAGCCTTCAGCTCAAGCTTGGCTGGGCTTCAGCTCCCTGCTGAGATGCCTCTGTGTACCTGCCACCCATGCTAGGATTGCTTGCATTTGAAACAGGCCCCCGCCTAAAAATCACAGGCTTTCCCAGAGGTCCTTGTTATGGAGAATGGAAAACAGATGAGCTCCTTTCCTATAGGAGAATGAGACAAGGAAAAGCTGAGGCAGGGGCTTGGCAGGATCCCAACAGGACAGGCTGTCTGCAGTCCTGACCTCTATGTTCATTTGGGCACCCAGATCCCACGGAGGTGGAGGCAAAGGGGATTAGAGAGATTTTTTAAGGAGGTTTTGGAGGTTACATGTCCAGCACCACTAGCAGCCAGCAGCTCCAGGAGGGACACTTCTGAGGCAAAGGAGGGGATGGTCATGGACCCACACACTCAAGGACACACCACTGACACAGCGAGCTCAGGGAGGGTCCGAGCCACCCAGGCTCATGACAGCAGCCCCAGGAACAGCACTGCCCCCAGCAGCCTCCTGGCTGGTGCCAGCTTTGCTGGGATCCCCCACCCCAAAATAAAATTTCCCGGGGGACATCCCAACGCTCCCTACAAACCCAGGAGCTGGTGATGCCCAGTCAGGATGCAATGGCTCCAGACTGTCACCTGGTACATGCTCAGCCACTCTGACTGCCAAAAACTAAGTATCCCCACTGGAAGGCTCCTCAGGCGGATGCTCCAATGGCTGCTGTAATTCTCAGCCTAAATTTATTTGTGGTCATTTTATATACCACTCTATTCTTTTGCCAGCATTGGCCTTGGGCTGAAATAGCTCTTTTCCTTCCCATTTCCCATCCTGATCTATTTATAGACAGCAATCATGGCCATCTCCAGCCTCTGCTTTGCTAGCCAAAGCAAGGTTCTTCCAGTTCTCTCTTGCATGACTGGCTCTCCTGCCCTATTTACCAAGTAGCCCCTTCCCTCCTCCTGTCCAGGCTCAGTCCATCTTCCCTGGACACAGGAGATCTGAGTGATTCGATGGGTCCCACTCCATCCCTTCATGATGCTACAGAGATTTTGCCATCCCGCCTTCAATCCTCTCTCCTCCTCCACGGCACTGCTGCCCTGTGGTCACCTCATGGTCACCCTGATGTCACCCACACTCATCCTCTCCTCCTCCACACTGCTGCTTCCCAATCAGCAAGACCTAAGCTCCAAGGAGATATCTTTGCTGCTCCTCAACAAGCACATGGCTTTCCATTTCTCACTGCATCCCACATCTCTTCCTCCAGCCCTCAAATGCCTCCAGCCCAGAGTAGCAGTCTCCATCCCTCCACCTCCAGGAAGCCAGTCGATGCTGGAAGCAGGAAAGCCCATGACTCATCCCCAAGGACTCCACTGGTTGCTGACATCCTCTGTATCCCCTCAACACCACTCAGGATCATCCCAGTACTACCTGCTTTCCTGCTCCTCATCCCCTTCCCCTCTTCTCTGCTTCATTAACACTCTCCCATAGCAAAAGCTTTACTACAAAGAGCAGCTCTACAACATTTCCAGGTCTCCGATGCCAGGTTAGCCCGGAGTGACCTACCTTTGGCAAACCCATGATTCATTTTCCTCTCCTGCCTTCCAAATCTGTTCCGAAATGGCATGCGATCAAGGTCAGGCTTACAGTCCTATTCCTGCCTGCCTTACTTTTCTTCCCCTCCTCCCCCCACTTTTAAATATAGGCATCGCATTCGCTATTCTCCAGTCAGATGGTGCCTCCCCCAACTCGATGGAGTTGTTAAAAATACTTGTTACCAGACCTGCCATTTCATGTGCCAGCTCCCTCCAAGCATGGGGGGGAAGCCATCCCGAGGGCCTGGCTGATGGGTGCCATGGTCTCCATGTTTGGTTTTCCACATTGGCCACGCTCATGGACGTGTCCTCGTTCCCGCTATCCAGCCTTTTGTTGCTTTGTGTTGACCAAAAGCTGGGGTGAAATATCCATCCATGCCCAAATGTCCCCAGACATCATTTCACTGTGCCTTGCTTCCATCTGCAGAGGTGGGGAACCGCTCACTGCTCCTTTGAGCATCCTCCATGAGGTCTGTGTCAACATGACCTTTGGTGGCTCTCACAGCGTTTCCCAACTAATTTTAGCACCAAGAAGTAGTTGTCTTGACTGAGCAGCTCCTTTTCCCGTTCCTTTGGGGCATCATTTGCTCTTAGGCAGTGGTTTATCACCTTGGTCCACTGTGCCTTCCCACAGTTTTTTTTCCCCCTTTGCTGAAGGTACCAGGAAGTTGTCATGTGCAGAATTTAGGGTAGACACAAGGAGTTTAATCCCCAAATTACACCAGTGCTGTAACTCCTTTAATGAAGAAACTCCTGGTTCCTGCCCCAGCTCTCAGTGCAGCAGGCCAAGTCCCAACACTCATTCAAGCTCTTGGGGAAATGTAGGAGCTGCCCGATCTTTGCTGCTTCTTCCCTTCCCTTTAAGACAACCACCTTCCCATTATGCACCCCACAGCCTAAACCAGCACCTCTCAAACTCTCCCGTGGCCACCAGACCAAAAAACATTTCCTGCTGCCTCCAGGCACACCTCAGACACCAACACAACCAGCATGAGCTTGTCACAGCTTCTTCCCCAAGGGACCACACACCCAAGGGTGTTTCCCATACCAAGGCTTTGGTGGAGACTCCCAGCCTGAGCTGAACCACCACACTCACATCTTGGCACAACCAACTCTGCTGCCAGCAAAACCCTCTGAGCCTATAAATGACACCACCAGGGTGTGGGAGCAGGATCCTCACAAGAAAACAGAGCCAGTACAGTGGACCCCAACCCAGAGCAGGAACCCCCACCAACCTCTGCTTCTCAACCCCCCAAGCACCAGTTTATTCTTTAGGCAGCTCTTGTGTTGTTGTGGGTTTTTTGGTGTTTTTTTGTTGGTTTTTTTTTTCCAAAGGGCAGGAAAAGGCACAGGGAGCTGCAAAAGCAGGTCTCACTCAGGGGGCCAGAAATCTAAAGAAATCTAAATATATACTCAAGTCGAATGCAAAGCACAAGCGCGCAGCCCACACGTACCCTCCCTCGGGCTGCGGCGCATGGGAAACTTTAGGATTTCTTTGCTACAGGGGAAGGGGAGGGGAAAAAAAAAAACCCTCAATAAACCCCTCAGTCTCTCCTAGCTAAAAATAAACAGAGAGCATGTACTGTCTGCGCAGGGTGCCTTAGTGGCCACTCATTGCTCACCAGCGCAGGGAGGGGAACTGGGGACCGAGGGTCCGGGCACCCAGCTCATCTGGGGAGCAGCAGGACACGGGGAGCCACTGGGTTTCATTCACACAGGGATTATAGAATCCTAGAACATTCTGGGTTGGAAGGAACATTAAAGATCACTTAGTTCCAACCCCTCTGCCATGGGCAGGGACACCTTCCACTAGACCAGAGTGCCCAGAGCCCCATCCAACCTGGCCTTGAGCACTTCCAGGGACGGGGCAGCCACAGCTTCTCTGGGCAACCTGTACCAGTGTCTCACCACCCTCACAGGGAAGAATTTATAATGTAAATCTAATCTCTTTCAGTTTAAAGCCATTCCCCTTTGCCCTATCAAGATCCATCCTCATTGATTCTCCAGTGTCTCGTAACAGGGCTGGGCTCCCACTTGAGGCTTTCCTTAAGGGGCAGGGGAGTCTTCTGCCTTTTCCCAGCAGATGTGTCCTGGAGACCTCCACATCCAGCGTGACCAACACCAGCAGCACACCCCAATGCAATGCCCTGTACACAGTCAGGTCCCCTCTCAAAATCCATCTGCACTAGGAAAAAGCTTCTGTGTTTCTGTTCGAATCTGGACTGAAACGGCACATAATTAGACTGGGGTAATGCACATTCATTAATGTATGGACTGGCTGTGGTGTGCTTGGAAGATATGGCACCTACAGGGAGGTTGGAGGGAAGCTATGGGATCTCCAGCAGCATAGGTGGCAGCACCCTGTTCTTGTGGCTGTTCTCTGCCAGGGATTTCCTGCCCCACAGAGAGCTCCCATAGGGAACCAGAGTTCTGACTGCATTGCTGGGCAGGGATAGGGTGACCAAACTGTGGCTGGGCAGGATGGGTCTGTCAGTCCACACTGGTTGCAATCCTAGTGAGGGAGTTTGATGGGGAAAGCCAGGATCTCAAGGGGCTTTTTGCCTTGGGCAAACTGTGCCTGCCTTCACCAGCCTTTCTCAGGTGCTTGCAGAGTGAGACAGCGGGTGCGAAACCAACACAGCTTCCATGGTTTGTACTCCAAACCCTTGGCTCAGCAACTCCTGATGGTCTTTGTCTGGTGGTGACACTCAGCACGCCCCTGCCATGGCTGATGGCATCCCCTCAGCATCACCTCTGTAGCCCCCAACATGCTCCTCCCTGCAAATGACAGCTGCATCCAGCTGAGAAAGACATATAGGTCAGCAGCCACAGCCTCAAAATCTCCATAACCCAGCAAAAAGGGGAGAAAAATAACTAAAAAAATATCTTATAGCAGATTCCTTGGCCTAACCAGTTCCCTCCAGACCTTGACACCCACTGCTGCTCTCCCCAGTACAGTAACAGATCTCTTTCTTCCCTTTAATAGTGGTAATTTAATCTCCTGCATGCAGGGCCATGCTTCACTCCCCGCCAGCCCTGCCTGGGATCCATCAGCAACCCCGGCACTGGACAAGATCTGAATGGAAATGCTTTGCTTTTCCAAATCAGGTTAATGAGGAAATTGGTACATTTCCTCTGCAAGGCCAGGACTGACCCATGGCAGGACACATCCTGCGCTTGTAACAGCCCCGGGATGCTCTTGGATGCCCAGGGCAAGCAAGAGTCCTGGCAGAAGGGGACACAAAGATCAGCACGGCCCACATCATGTGGGCATGTTTTTGTTTGTGCATGTGCGGGGAAGGAGTGGGGAAACAGGAAAAAAAACCCACAACATATTTCATTTTTCCCTTTTCTAAATGGAATGCAAAAAATGCATTGCTCAAAGCATCACTGAAAATCAAGCGTTCAAAATATTTGAGATAGGCATGAAGACCAGTTTTGGTTCTGTTCTTACCAACCCACCAAGAAATTGCACCCAGATGCCCCAGCATTGATCTCCAAACCTTGTCTCCATGTGTGCCTCCTCCTCTGCCTCTCCCCACAGTCATCCCTCACTGTGATCCCTCACCTACCCCCACTTTTGCTCCCAGATCCCACCTTTCCCCTTGCCCAGACCCCTCCTGCACCTTCCCCAGCACCCTCCTAAGTGCCCCACAGGCAGGATGAATTTTTCCTGATGGAGCATTTGCAAAGCTTCACAGCCTTCATTAGACCCCTCTCTTAGCTAAGGCAGTGCCAGTGTTTCCAGTGCAGATCCACATGCCAGTGCCACTGCCCCTTCAGCTGGACTCAGACCCTGGATGCTGCAGCAGGCACGGCTTCCATGGGATCAGCTTTGGGGCTGTTTTCCCATGGGGCTTGGTTATTTCCAGCCTGGATCCCTGCTTTATTTTGGGCACATTTTAAGCCCAGAGAAGCAGCTCAGGCCTCATGATATGCTGTCCCAAAATATGATTTTCATAGTTGTATGACATTCTTAGATGCAGGAACATCCCCAACTCCAGCTGCAAGGCTTTGGGGCAACAGACCCATGCACAACCTCACTCATGGACCCCCATAACCCAATCCTGATGCACAGCAGCACATTGACCAAGAACCACGAAAACAGCTTTCCAACACCTCACCAACACAATTTCCAGCACCAAACCTGCTAATGGACTTACAAGTCCTGGGCTTTAAAAAGACGAGCAATGGGGGACCAGACAGCACTGAACCCCCTTCCACCTCCTATCCTTGAGCCTGGAGCTGCTGGGGAGTGCCAGAGCATCCATGCTGGAGCACTGGTGCTTCCACCAGCCCCTCAGCTCCTCCAGTGCTGCCAGGAGTGAGACTTTCCCGCGCGGGCAGGGAGCAGGGTGTGGGCAGGGAGCTTTTGATAGAACATGCCTGAAAGCTGGGATCCAGCAGACACAGTTTGTTTCTTGCTGTGTCATTTCAGCACATACACACACAGAGAGGGAAAAAGGGGATTAAAAAAAAAAAAAAAAAAAGGCAGGAACATTTGGCAAGCTGGCGAGGGTCTGGCTTTGCTGAGTGCGGAGAAAGAGTCGTTTTTTCCAAAGGGGGGAGAGGGGAGAGCAGGCTGGCTGCTGCACATGTGCCTGGCAGGGACGGGCTCCAGCACGGGCACCAACTGGAGCCATTTGGGGAGAAACAGCTCACTTTGTTAAGTTAGGAAGCGTTTGAACCTTCGAGGTGGAATTTGACATCTCCTCTCTTAACTCCTCTTTAATTTCACCATATTTAAAACACTCGGCGTTTAACATTTTGGAGGAAGGAGGAGGAAGGGGCTCTGTCCTGCGGTGCCACGAGTGTGGGGGACTTTTTGGCAGCCCCTGCTCCCCCCAGCACAGAGCCCATCCCGCTGTTCCCGCACGGCCGGGAGCCGCCAGGAATAGCTGCAGAGGCATTACGGGCTGTGCTCGCTGCCGAGCTGCTCAGAGCTCTGGGTGCTGATTAAATTTTCATACCTCCCCGACAGGATATTTTGTGTGCGCTGTGTTTTAATTTAAAACACATAAGAAGGGACTCCTGTTCCCTTTCCAACCGTTCCGGCTTGAGAGCCTGGCGTCCTCCCAGGGCACAGAGGGCTAAAAAGCCAAGTGGTTTCCCTCTTTTGCCATCCCTCCCACCTCCCCCGCTCTCCAGCCTCTCTTCCTCCTCCTCCTCCTTTCCCCAGAGATCATCTCTAGCCAGCACTGCTCCTTGCTGGGAGAACTGTTATCCATCACACTCCCAGAATCCACGGTACCCAAAGAGGCAGCAGGGCAGGCTCAGCCCCCAGCTCTGGGATCACTGCCCTACTGAGCTCCTCCCGTGCTCTGCGCCTCACCATGGTGTGAGGACAGGAGCTGTTTTGGGGATCTTTGCATCACAAGCCCTTGCTGCAGAAACCCTGCAACCCTTGGCACATGGTTGGTGCTGCTGCAGCTCCTGCCCTGGGACCAGGTATCCCAGGAAACAGATATCAATGTCCAGAGGAACTGCAGCAGTTCCTGGAAGCGCTGGGGCTCAGGTTTCCCAGCTCGTGTCAGGTGTGAGCAAACTCCAAAAAGAGGAAAATCCTCTCTGGAGAGGTCATTGATTTTGCTGCCTCCTTGCTGCTCCATGGAAAGGCAGGCAATGTCCTCACTCTGAAAGGCAAAAGGAGGAACCTACCCAGATCTGCATGATTCTCAGTTCCCACTCACACTGTTCACACAAAGGTGCTTCAGGGAGAGCAACTGAGTGCTGAGCAACCCAAGGGACAACTGTGACACCCCAGGAATTTGTGCCAACATGCAAATTTTGTACACACACACATGGAAAAATAACTGTTTTGCAACAGATTCCTCCTCTGGCCTCCTCCAGGGTCGACAAGGGCAAAGTCAAGCCCCGCTCTCCTTTCTGATCCATGTGCTCCAGCATGGCCAGTGAGATAATACACCTCTCCTTCCCAGGACCCCAAATCAGGGCTGCCTGAACAGTCTCTGTTTCAAAAAGGATGGATGTGTCACCACATTTGAAAACCAGGCTCCAGCAGATCTCAGAAGATCTTCAGTACTTAAAGGGGGCTTGTAGTGAAAATGAGGACAAATATTTTAGGAGGGCGTGTTGTGATAGGACAAGGGGTAGCAGTTTTAAATAGAAGGAGAGTCAATTTAAATTAGATATAAGGAAGGATTTTTATACAGTGAGAGTGATGAGGCCCTGGCACAGGTTGCCCAGAGAAGCTGTGGCTGCCCCTGGATCCCTGGAAGTGTCCAAGGCCAGGTTGGACGGGACTTGGAGCAGCCTGGTCTAGTGGATGGTGTCCCTGCCCATGGCAGGGGGTGGGAACGAGATGATCTTAAAAAGGACCCTTCCAACCCAAACCTCTCTGTGGTTCTGTGATCTCAGGTTTGGTCCTTCACAAACAAAACCAGCCTCGTGCCCACCAGCACAAAACCTCAACTTCTGCACGCAGCGAGATTCATCAAAACCCTTCTGCACCCCACTTACAGAGGAGATGCCAAACACTGGGATGTCCTCCCCTCACACCCTCCTGGCCCCAGCACCTCCAGCATGCTGTGAGCACATGGTGGTTGAGTCACACTTGCTGCAAACCCCCGTCCTTGCAGCAGCTCCCGTTTTACAGCCGCTCTTGCAGCGTCTCAGCTGCCGTCTCTGCACACACAGCTCACACTTCACACCTAACCAGCGCCTCTGCAGCCGCCTGGCTCTCTGCAGCAGCTGTTCAGCTCTGCATGGGGATAGGAGACCTACAGCTCTGCCCACCACCACTGCATTTTGGTAGGTGTTTTGGAAGCTGCCAAGGACTTGGTGTTCTTTCCTCCAGAAAACACTCTCCTCCTGCTGCAAAAGCTCCTGACACTCAGCCCTGGCATCTCCTAAGGCTCCCTGTACAGTTTTGCCCTCGTGCTTCCCTGTGGTCCCAATCCCTGGTGCCACAAGAGGAGGAGGAGTGCAAGCTGACAGCCAGATCCATGCAGGAAAACATGCAACAGGAATCATAGAATTACAGAACTGTTTAGTTTGCAGAGGTCCTTTAAGATCATTCAGTCCAGCCATTAACCCAGCATTCTGTGTTCACCATTAAACCACGTCCTCGAATCCCTTTCAAATCCCTTCAGAGATGGTGACTCCACCACTTCCCTGGGCAGTCTGCTCCAATGCTTGACAACATTTTTGGAGAAGGAATTTTTCCTGATACACAATCTAGATCTCCCCCTGGTGCAACTTGAAACCATTTCTTCTCATCCTGTCACCTGTTACCCAGCAGAAGAGCCGTACCCCCAGCTGGCTACACCCCCCTATCAGGGAGTTGTAGAGAGTGAGAAGGTCCCCCTGAGCCTTCTTTTCTCCAGACTGAGCTGCCCCTGCAAAGCCCCATCAGCTGCTCCTTATCTGACTTGTGCTCCAGACCTGCTCTAGGAGGGGCAGGGAGCCCTGGGTTCCCTGGCTGCATGTCTCCATGTTGGCATTGCTCCCACAGCTATAAACACCAGCTTTCTCCTCACACTTGTGTTGCCAGTTGTCCAAACACTAAATCCCAGCCAGGGGCTGTGGTGCCCAGAACTGGTGTGAGTGGAGAGCACAGAGCAGTGCTCTGGGCAAAGGAGCACACGAGCCTGGCAGGGCTGTCCCCTCTCCCTGCAGAGCCCACCTGCCCAGAGCCCCAGCACACCAGTGTTTTTCTTCCCATCTCAGTTCCTGGCAGCGTGGGGGGAAAAGGAGAGTGGCAGATCCCATCAAGCCAGGCTCCTCCTCGCTACCTGCAAGCACAGCAGCTGAGCAATTTCAAACGGGAAGGCAAATAAACAATTGCAGTGAATAAATACAGCCTCCCGAGCTGGCGTTCTGGAGGAAATATTGATTTCAAACTCCTGTCCAGTTTGCTTTCTGGGACCTTGGGAGCTGGGCTGGGCTTCCAAAGCCACCAGCATCACCATGTGCCTGTGATGTGTCAGGCCAGTCCCATGGCACACAGTGGCAGCCCCTCACCAGCCCCACCACCCCCACAGAATCACCATTTAATGACAAAACTGCAACCCAGCCCCTGCCCCATGCCAGCACGGCTGCAGAGGCGGAGAATTAGGACAGTGAGCCTCTTTGCCAGCACTGTATTTCCCTCTGGTCCCTACAGAAATCAGGTTTGGTCTCAAGCCAGCCCAGGGAAGGGGCATATGCTCCAGTATAAGAAGAAAAGCAAAATATTCCTTAGCCCATTTCAGACCACAGAGGCAGCTACAAAGCCAAAACTCCCCTCTAAAAGAAATCAGTGTCCACCAGGCTCCTGGGGACAGGAGCTGGGAAAGCTATAACACCCCCTCAATCTGAGGCTTTTTCTTCTATTTTTAACCCATACTGTGATTTCTACCTTCATAGAGGCAAGGCTGATGAAAAGAAGGCAAAAAGCAAACACATAGATGAAACAACACACGTGGAAAGTACCATGGGGCTGATTAGCTTTTCGTGATGCTGCCTACAAATTCCGGGAGCTACGCTCCTAGAGCCGGTAAAATTGTGGAAAAATGGATCTTAAAATCATGATACAGTTACACAGGGGAATATTATAGTAAGCAATTTCTTTGAGAGGTTGCTAAAGTGGTTTTCCTGCCATCTCCCTCTCCCCTGCAGTGTTAATCTGCAAGGACACAGCCTCCCGTTGCTTTACCCCAGTGGGAGAGCAGAGTCCCCCACCAAGTCCCCCAGACCTGGGGCATGTGCTGGGCAAGGTCCACGCTGGTTAGCAGCAGGAGCCCCCTCTGGTTCGCTCCAAGTGATGAAGTTGTTGGCAGAGTACTCCTGTGTTTCCCAGCCCTCTTCCTGCATCCCCCCAGGGACCATATCTCCCCACGGGCCTCTCTCATTTTTTATTTAAAAAAAAAAAAAAAAAAAGGCAGAAATCCATTTTTCTTTCTCCAAGCAGCAAAAGGACAGAGCACCCATAACCTCTGCACTCTGAGAGACAGCCTGTGTCCCTGGGGAGGGCAGGAGGTACTGCCCAGTAGTGCCAGAAACATCATCCCTTGCCACCCCCCAAAGTGAATCAGCAGCATTTTACCATACCAAGGCCCAAATCCTCATTCAATTATAAGCCAAGGAAGGTCCCTGATCCTTTCCATTATAGGTCAGTAATAGCTGGTTCTTTGCAGAGGAGCGGGAAAGGGAGGCACCTTATTTATGGTCCCAGCCATCGGCAACACGGTGACAGAGCACGTTTGCCCAGCATTGCAACTGGTGCCGGGAAGGTTACTTGGATACCAGGGCTGTGGCTGCCCCAGGGGCTCTAGAGACACCCCAATTTATCAGCTGTGCTGGTAAACAGGGGGATTCTGTAGGGTAGGTCCTGTGGAGCATAGTTTTCAGTGCTCCCAGCAGCATCTCCCATCCTTACCCTCCAGTAAGACCCAGCTGATGAATCAGTAAATCTCAGACACTGAACTGATCAGTTCCAGCCTTCCCAGCAAAGACATCCCAAGCAACAGGAGACCAGACTTACTCAAACAAACCCTTGAAGTGGATCAGACCACAAATTGCCTGTCTGTGTAGTTCACCATCTCCTCACACACCGCCACTGGGGCTCTCGCACAGGGAGCGCTGCTGCTAATTGCTGCAGGCACCAAAGGATGAGAAGGAGACACGGGGAGCCCTGATGAGAGCCGTTGTGCAGAGAGACAGTCATTAACACAAGAACAAGGTGCAGGGAAGGTTGCTGGCACCAGCCACAGGCAGGCACGGGCTGTGTATGGCAGAGGGAGCAGGCAGCAGCTGCCCAGGGCACTGGAAAATCACCTTCCCTGCTCCACTCCATTATGCCTGGGCAATAGGTGCTGTAGTTAAGTCTCTAATCCCATTGACACACCAGAAGCAGACAAGAAATCGACTTTTTTTGGTCTGAACACTCAGGTGGTTCAATCCTGCTTAATTCCCCCACTGAAGCAGCGGGATTCCGACACCACCATCTCCTTTAGGAAGAAGAAAACCAAATCCTCATGGTAAGGTCAAGCCTTTGCCATAAACTCTCTCTTTCCTACTCCAGTCTAGGTTTCACAATCCATCTCTCCACACACACCATCCTGCAACCCCAGAAGTACCCTGGGATGGACTGAGCGGGAGGAAGGGACCCAACACCGGCAGCCTGGTACCTTGGCCTACCTTGGGGTTAAAAAGCAGCCTTTCCATCAATGACAGAGCCACCACTGAGCCACGTTTCCCCATCACATGCCATCCAATTTGCCTCCCGCAGAGCAATGCCACTCTACAAAACTCCGGGCGTTATGGGAACCAGGGTATAAAAACATTCCCGGTGCAATGACGCCAAAATTGATGCTGAAATTAGGCTGGGAACAGAACAGGCACGGTTGCTTCAAGCCCACAAACTCAAACATACTTATATGGCCAGTCGCCCACAACGATGTTGCACTTTGTGATTGCTTGCAGCTTTTCTTTCTGCTTCCAGCTTTGCCCTCAAGTCACTCTCTGGGCACCCCAAGAGTTTGGCCATCAGCAACTTCAAGCAGCTGCAAACCACAGTAACCCAGCCCAGACATTCCCTGCTCCATCGGCACAAATATCAAAGATCCCAACTCCCTGCCGGACACTGAAATGTCCTGGACCCCCCAGGGCAGGGGGTCCAAGCCTAGCTCCAGGGCTTTCCCAGGCCACCATGGGGATGCAGGCACATCTGCTGCCTGGTGTACAGGGAGAGCACATATGCAGTGCCCAGAAAACATGTCCCCTCTCATGGAGCTGCCCTGGGGAGCACAGGAGGAGTAAGATGGAAGGAAGGATGCCTCCCCAGGGACAGCCCTCAAGCAGGAGGATTGTTGCAGCCCAAGCTCACATTGCTCTCTGCAATGGGCAGCACTACCCAGAGTTGGGGACCAATCCCTTAGAGCTCCCTTTGTCTGGAGGAATGTAACACATGCCTCTATCCACCATCTCCTGTCCAAATGGGAAGGACCAACTCCATTCCCATCACAAAGGAAACTCAGGATCTTACAAGTTTCCAGCACACAGAAATGCTGCCTCCAGCTCCCCCACCCCTATGCCCAGCTGCCCAAAGAGACCCCAGAGCAACTCTACTCACATTGTACAGGACTGTGGTCCACCCTTCCATGGTGATGCACTGGAAGACGGTCAACACAGCAAAGAGGATGTTGTCGAACTGCGTGATCCCGTCGTTGGGACCGATCCACTCCCGGCACTCATAGCCTGGGGGGCAACCCTGCACCCCACATGGATGGGGAGGGTCCAGCTCCTCTAGTTCACCTGAGAGCACACAGCGGGGAGGCAAAGGAGGCAGAGGTAAGGGAGAGGAAGCAGACAGCTCTTCCCAGCTTTTTACCACCCAAAGGACGCAAAGTGGGTGCAGAGCCCTTCTCCTCACCTGAATTGTTTGTGTAGCAGGCTCGGTGCAGCTTCCCACTGTAGAACTCCAGGCCAATGATGGCAAACATGAGGATAGCAAAAAAGAGCAGCAAGCCAATCTGGAGAAGAGGCACCATGGCCTTCATGATGGATTTCAAGACAATCTGCAAGCCTGGGAGAGGAAAGAAAGGCACAGCTCAAAACAGTGATGCAAACCCACTACCTGAAGCACATCTGTGTCATATTTGGCAAGAGGAGGACAGGGAGCAGAGAGGAAGGACAGTCATCCTCAGAGAGATGCAAGAAGCTAGCAGAGCCTGGAGGATCCCTTTAGGCAGGAGGACCATGGACAAAAGCACCATCCCAAGGGAAGGAGGGCCAGGCCACAGAGGAAGGCTCCAGGAGGGGTTGTTTTTGGAGCTGGTCCCCACTCTAGTGTCCTAGCTGTCTTTGTCCCACCTGAACTTGGTGGGACATGACTAGTGCAGCTCCATCCCCCTCACTGCCCACAAGGCACAGATCCAGCACACTGTCCTGCTGGTGCCCAGGGCAGGAGGGATGGGAAGACTGGAGCGAACAGTAGCCTAGTTTCTTTATTTATCCCCATGTCAACAGATGAAATCTTGCAACAAAAAAAAAAAAAAAAAAAAAAGTAATCTCCCCCGAATAAACCCCAGTCCTGAAAGGATCCACCCACTGCCTTCTGGCCAGGGAAGCAGAGCTGCCAGCAGGCTCCACCAAGCCCAGCCTTGTGCCAGTACAGGGAGGGCTGGGCAGGGGGCAATGCCACCTGGGGACACCAAATGCTGCCACCCTAGAGTTCCCACTACATCAGGAGGTTTGTCCCCTCTTCCTTGATTTCACCCCTCTCCCTCTGAAGGACATCAGGGACAGATGCAGACACCCTCAGAGGAGGACCAGGAGCATCCAACTTACTGGGAATGCCCGAGACGAGCTTCAGAGGCCTGAGCACGCGCACGGCCCGCAGCGTCCGCAGGTCCACGTGGGTGTTGAAGTGTGTCCCAGCAGTGGCGAGGATGCTGTGGGCAGACAGGGAGAGAGCAGAGTTATCCCAGGCAACGCCCTCGGCCACCTCAGTGCCAAAAGCCACATTCTCATGCCAGGCTGGGTGAAGACACAGGGAAGACTGTGCCCCTGGGCAGGTACAGAGATTCAACACCCCCCAAAGGCCCGCACATCAGTCAGCCCCATTTGATGCTGGCACCAAAGCTCATGGGCCACTGTGATCACCCAAAGTGACCCAGGGGCCCCCTCAGCCCCAGCAGTCCCCCACTGATGCCCCCTATATGCCAGGATGGCTGGGGGCAGCCCCACATCACCCGTGCTGTACAACTGCACTCAGGGGTCTCAACACTGCCGACATCGAGCTCGTCCTGGCTGCGAGGGGTTAACCTCCCTTCCAGGCAGGTGGCACGTGGAGCAGAGATGGGGCCCTAGAAATGTGGGTCACTCCCCTGATGGTCACCCATGTTCCCCTGGCAGCACCTCCAGCCGTTAGCTGCTCTGGCTTTTTCCACACATGGAGCTTCCTTAGAGTCCCACCTCTGGGATTGCCGAAAAGGAGCCGAGAACCTCATGTACATTCAAAAATCTACAGTAATGAAAGCTTGATGACCTTGGAAGGCAACCGGCAAGCACCCGAAGAACTCCAGAGATTTTCTTTTAAAACAAAGATTTTTTTTTCAAGCCCATCTCCAGAAAACAAATTGGGGCAGGAGGGGGGTGGTACATACTGAGTCTGGCAGTGGAAATACTCAGGGCCCCTGCACCTGCTCTTGGAACTGGAAAGCTGTGCCTTAGGGGTACTAGCAGAACCCTCTCCCATCCAAGCTTGGTCTCCAGGTGCTGGGTGAGGAGGAGGAGGAGGGAAGATGCAGTAGAGCAGCAGGAGATGGGAGAGGAGGGGATGGGGAGGAGAACGGGACAGAGGGAGGCAGCAACCTCAGGGTTGTTTGCAGCAATCCAAAAACCCAGGGAAATTGGGTCATTGTTCCACTAATTCATCTAATTACAGGCCAGAGCAGCTCTCTGGCGCGCTGAGCAATTAGCACTCTTTCTCTCCCCCTCTCCCCGAGGTACGGCAGGTACCAACCTGTCCCTCCAGAAAGGCAGCTGGGTTTCCTAGGATACCCTGGCAGCAGAAACGCTCTCACATCTGCAAACCAGGTTGTTTCAGCTCCTTTTCCCAGTCTCATCTTCCTCCCTGCCCCAGCACAAAGGGTCAGCTGCAAAGCCTGGCCTCAGCAGCAGGCTGAGGGTGCATCACCCACAACTCCCTGTGTATCACACCGCTCGTCCCATACATATACAGGGATCTTTTACCCTTCATGGCACTTTCTCTTTCCCCCGAGCCCTTTCAACACAATCTCCCTGCCCCAGCCCATGACCAGCCACCCCTACCCACAGGGCTGATGGGAGAGCAGAAAAGGGACTTAATTAAGTCAGAAGCACCCAGGGGGCTGGGGAGAGCTGCACTGTTAAATTGGTTGTAAGATCAAAATCAATAAGTATGATAAAGCACGGCCACTCAGCAGCACGAGGGAAAGAGAAGAGCACCGGCACTTTTATCCCTTTCACACAACCTGCCAGTGAGAGCAGGGTAACCCAGCACTCCTCAAAATGCCAGCGTAGAGGACACGCTGTGCCAACGTCATGCTGGAGACCTCGAGACCCTTCTTCAGCTTTTGCTCCCCACGTCCCAACACCTGGTGTGCCACCAAACCTCCCAAAGGGGCATGTGCAGCCCCTGCTCTGACTCCAGCCAGGACTGAGCATCTCCAGGAGGCCAGGGATGCCCCTGGGCTGGACGCAGGCTCCAGCCCTTCTCCTGAGGGCTTGCCAATGCAAGCCCAGCTGGAAAGCTCCTGGCAGCAGAGCAGGATGGGGATCGACAGCTCTCTCCTCTCACCACAGATCAGCGTGAGCCGTGGTCCTACCCAGCTGGATGGAGCGATGGAGGTGGAGCCATCACCTCTCCCAGCTCCACCAGCACACATCCCCTCCCCAGGGCCAGAGCAGCACCTGGGAGCGCCCTGGCTGCAAAGTCCTCCGCTAACCCAGATTTGTTTGAAGGGCTCCGGAGCCGTCGCGCTCCAGGCAAAGTTCAGGCGATTCCAGGGCACTACTTCCCAGCGCTCTAAATTAGCTGCTAAGAATGGGACTCCTCTGTGGCAAGGTGACATGCTCCTTGTCCTCGCTGGGGGACGAGGGACATCACGAGCTGTTTCGGAAGGAGGTTTGGACAGATCACCAGAGCAAGGCAGTTGCACTCAGACCTGTCTCCTGACCGATGACAAAAGCAGGACCCAGCACAACGAAATAGGTGCCTGCACATCCTTCTGCAGGCACAGCCACGGCTCACAATGACAGCGGATGGCACTGGGAGCACACACTGCTGGACCTGCTCCCAGCAAACCCCGCCATCCCAGAGCCTCCCAGCAGGGTCTCAGCAGCCCTGGCACCACCTTTTGACCTATTAAAGAAGCTGGAAAAAGCTAATCAAGCTTCCAGGCACACAAGCCTGGCTGCTGACTGCTTTTCCCAAGCCCTTCCACAGCTCTAAGTAACAGACACAACCTTTCCCCAATAACCAGCCTTTGCTGGCACACACAGACACCACTATCACATTACTGCTAATAATAAATACAACATTCAGAACACACCTTGCTGCTTCGGACTTCAGCATTGCACCACCTGTCAATTATTATTAACCCTTATTATTAACCCTCTAATAACACCTACTGTTAATTTTTTTTAAACTGTATCACCCAATTAAGGTTTGTTATAGCTCCCGAGGATGCACAGCCCAGAGGTGGGATCGGGCTGTGACAGACCTTTATGCTGATACAGGGTGGCAGCTCCGGTATCTGTAGAACAATTTAAACCCTTTTTGATCACTTACAATATCCACGTCTGATGTGCTAATAATTATTCTTTATTTTTAGGCAAGGACCCAAACTAAAATTACATCTCACCATCCAAGTTATTTGAAAAAAGCTGCCAGATTTAGGCTAAAAAAATCCCAATGATCTCATACTTTTCATCATATGTACCGGAGGAAAAAAAGAAGGGGAGAAAAAAAAAAGTGAAGGCGTTTTTATAGGTCACCCAGGCAAAGGGGTTAGTTTTACTTCTTTGGAGAAAAAGGGGAAGAGAGACTTCAGGTGGAGAAAAGAGCAGAGAGGAGCTTTTGGAGGGATGCAAATGAGAGAAGAGGCAGGATGGGAAATATATGCTAATCCCCCCAAAGTATAATTGAATAGTGAGCAATCATCGGCAGACAAAAACACTCTTTCAGGGGAGGAAAAAAAAATAATAATCCGATGCTTTGTGTTTGCAAGCAGGATGATTATTTTATTTTATTTATTTTCGAGGCTCCCACTGGGGCTGACACACCTGCAGGCTTTGGGGCCAGCTGCTGGCACAGCCACGCTCAGCCCTCGGCACCGCTCCAGCTCCCAGCAGCTGAGCAGAACACACGCCCTCGCCTCCAGCAGAAGACCTGCACCTATGGATTTCTTCACCCAGGGGTGCAAGAAAAGGTAAAAAGAAAGAATACTCGTGTTTTAAACGACTCCCTGGTCTTCAGGACTGCGCAGAATAAACCACGAGTGAAGCTCGATGACCCTACCTACACAAAGTCATCACTGAACTCAGGCACTGTCCCACAGTACAGCACCCATTGTGCCTCCTCTGCCTGTGCCAGGGGATGTTCACTGCTGGGCTCCCATCCCCACCAGCCCAGCCCAGCCCACCAGCAGCCCTCAGGTATAGCACACACAGCTCAGGGGATGCTGAAAAGGGCTTCACACCGGGGATCCCAAGCAAAGGCTGAACACCCAAATGATCAGATTGGCCCTCGATTCATCCCCCCACCCCAAACTGAGTATCCCTCAACCATCTCCCTCAGGGACCACTGCTGAGGCACACACAGACAAGCTGTCCCAGCAAAGGGTGTGCAGGGTGGAGAGGGGGATCGGTTGAGGCAGACTAATCTCAGCCCAAAATCTGGGGCAGGGAGGGTGCTGGCTGGCTGGCTGACGTGCAAATTAATATTTATAATTAAGTGGAAAGGCCCCTGAAGGCTTGCACTGCCACCTGACTCTACAGGGGAGACTACTTCATAATTAATACACTGGTCAAACAGCTCACAGAAAGTAAATTACCTGATGAATTTACCCCATTCTTGCCCTGTTCTGAGGGTGAATCAATCCCTCCCCTCTCTGCAGACAGCACCATACATAGCAGGATGTTCTCAACACTCTTGGGTCCAAACCTGGCTCAAGGCAGGGCCAGTGGGATCAGGTCACCCACCCTGAGGATGCTCCAGCAGAGTGCAGTGACTGCTTTGGGGATACCAAGGGATGGGGATACCAAGGGACAGGGACACCAAGTCCAAGTCCTGCCCTCAGCACAGTTCAGAGCAACGTCAAAGCCTCCATCACCTCAGCCTGCTCTTTCTGGGTTTCGGGGCCATGACACAAGTGGATTGCCCTGGTGCCAAGCTGCTGCTCCCACCCTTCCCAGCAGCTTTGAGGGCCCTTAACTGGACACCAGCAACTCCCTGCAAGGTGTGACAAGGCTGAATGACAAAATCTGCCTTCACCAGCCTTTGATGTGGGGGATGAAATAATTCCTCAAGGCCACCTCTCCCTGGAACAGCCCTCAGGATTTGGTGCATGAGGGAATATCCTGCTCTGGACCCTGAGAGCTGCCTCCGGTCCCTGCATTGCTTCTTGGCGGATATAGGATTTGGCAGGGAGAGATGATGCTGGTAAAACTGCATTTGCACACACAGGACCTGGTGGAAACTTAAAGTCATTGACAGGAGGCAGGAGAGCCCGTCCTGCAAGAGAAATATAGTACAGACAAGCTTGTACCACAGCAGGACCTTTCTGAACTCATGCCAAGGGAGAGGCCCAAGATCCCAGGGACATGCAGGGGTGCAGGGACATGCACCTGGGTGATCTCACGTCCCCACATGAAGATGTGGGGGAAATAACCCACTGTCCTTTCCCTCAAGCAGGCTTCTACCCTCCAACTCGACTCCCAGAGCGAGGTCCATGGCAGCACAAAGAAACAGGGACTTTGCCCAAGGCTTTATCCCCACAGGAAGAACAGGAGCTTCACCTCAGACCAGGATGTCCGGGGGCAGAAGGGGATCACACGGGGTGGAGGGGTGCCTATGAGGGGAGGCAATGCCCCCGGGGACCAGCAGCCACGTGGGAGGGACTGACTTACTCTGCGGCTGCAGGAAACCAACCGCCGGGGAAGAGGAGCCGGGAAGGATGGAGCAAAGCACGTGAGTGGCACACGGGATGGATCCTGCACTGGGGGAAGGCAGGATGCCTGTCTCCCCCAAAGCCAGAGCCATAGTTATGACTGCCCATGGGTCCCCCCACCAACCATCTCAGCAGTATGAAGCCTTTTCCCTCATCACCCACCCTCTCCCCCTCAGCGAGCTGGGGAAACGTTGCAGCCCTTTGTAGAGGTGCTGGTGTCGGGCACGTCCCACCACCGTGGCATATGGCACATGAAACATTCACAAAGCTGGGAAATCAATTATTCATCCAAATGAAAGACAAAACACCTTACTAATTGTCCTGGAAGGAAAGAGCCGGGGAAGGGGTGGGAGATGGGGCAGGCATCATTCATGACAGGAAACAAAGTAAAGAGAAGAAAAAAAGTCCTGTCTGGTGTGATCAAAGCATTGCTCAGCTTTCGGACCCCGGGGTTGTCTCTTTACTACAGGACAACACTCCTTGCAATGGTTGAGGCTCCAGCGGGATAACCACATCGGGATGCTGCCCTTGTACTCTGATTTAGTGCTTCTTCTCCAAGCCTCATATCCACTCCCCCAAGCTTCCTTGCCTAGAATTGCACTATATTCCCTTGGTTAGGAAAACACAGGTGTGGGTGCTGGGGGAAGAGCCTGTTCCTAGCCCAGGTGTGGCAAGTTTGTGCTCTCACACATGCTTGGTATGCAAGGCACGCTGCTGGGGGCCAGCACCCCAAACCATGAGGGGATGCAGCATATGAATATTCCCAGACAGATCTGCTGCCAGCCCCTGTTCCCCCTCCAATTCTGGAACTCCAAGATCAAGAAGATCACCTGAACACACAGAATTTGCACAAGGTGTACTAAATACCAGGAGGCAAAGCATCCCTGCCTCTGCCATGGAGGAGGATCAGGAGGAAGTGTGAAAAGGAACTTTCCAGGACAGTCATCCCAAAATTCAGACAGCACCACAAGGAGCAAAAGTGCCCTCCTCATCCCTGGGCTCACACTGCAGCCCTGCAGCATGGCAGGAAGCAACCTCCTCGGAAAGAAACGCTCTGCCCTGCTTCACACCAGCCACATCAGGAAATCAGGGCACAGGTATGTGCAGGATTGCCCTGGAAGGTCAGAGGGAGGGGCCTGGCTCACGGCTGCCACTTGGCTTTGCAGGGAGAGGACACTGGTCTTTGGGACAGGACTTGGAAGAGCCAAGCTTTCCTCCTCCAGCACAGCTGGTGCCCATCCGGTTGGCTCCGGGCTTGCTAAGGGCATGGCAAGCACCGCCAGCAATCTTTCAGTCCTGCCCTTCCTTGGCCACTCTCCACCCCACAAAATCCTTTAATGGAAACCACCATGCCCAAGGGCTTCACAAAAGGCACCCAGGTGCAGCAGCTGTTATTAAACCCTCTGAAAAACCCTGACACCAGCTCTTCCTTTTAGTGACCCCAGTATATTTATTCTGGTTTTACAGCAGCTGCTTCCCCGGCTCCCGAGCAGCACAACTTCACAAGGGCCCTTTGATTCCCATTTTGCTTTTTTTCCCCATTGTTAGCAGTGTTCCCCCACTCCTTCACCGCTCACATGTTATTGTATTACTGCTATAAAAAAAGCCAATGGTGTGATGATGCTCAGGCACTGGAGTGTGTGAAGCACACACCCACCTGGATATTTGCAGAGGGAGTTTAACCCTTCTTATTCCACGAGCACCTTCAAATACAGTGTAGCACAAAGCAGGCAACTGCAGGGTCCTTGTTCTCTCTTCCTAATGGCACCCAGGGAGCAGGGAGCTAATGCTCCAGTTCCTGATGGCTGAAGCTCCTTCAACCTCACCCTCTCAGGACCACCAATTAAGAGGTCACCAACCTCCCACTGCCCTTTCTGACCCATTTTCTCCTTTTTTGGTCCTGGTCACACTGCATCAAGTAGGTCACAAGTCCAGCTTCAGCAGCTGGCCAGCTCTGGTCCATGCACAAAGGTGAGCATCCCCAGTCCCCAGGGGAAACACAGATGTTCCCCACCCTGTCTCTGCCTCAGAACGAGTAAAGGTATTTTATGCACGCTTTCAGATAAAATTATTTTTAGCTGGGGGAGAACAGGCTGTTTTTTCAGGCAGCAATGAAGATTTGGAAACCACAGGTTATAAACAGAGCAGGTTTACAAATGTGACTATTAGTTCCCCGGTGGAAGCATTAGCATCAGGGAGCTTTAGGTGGGCGTTGATTTCCACTGAGATGAAAAAAACTGGATTTATTGACACAAGAAGCAAACACAGGTTGAACCCTAGTCAGTGCCATCCATTCCTGCAGAGGGTCCCAGGAGGCTGCTCGCAGGAGAAGCCCCTCATTAGGCTAATTTACACCAGGGAGAGCATGCAGAAAATCCCACTTCTCATGGAAATCCTAATGTGGTGTCTGGGACCATGATGCCACCTACACTAAGGACCTCTCCCATCAGATATATGGCAAAAAATAAGTCCAGAAAGGAAGAGTAATATCCTGCATCACATTTGGAGGGACAAAGGCCAGAGAGCATGATGCTGGGTCCCTTTGGTATGGATCCTGGGGTGGTTTCTGCTCACACAGATATCCTCTCTGGTCCATCAGCCTCCCAAATGGGTCAGCACATCCCGAGGCAAGCGGGCAACCCTACACCTCTGATGCTCACAACATCCCCTCCACCACACCACTGCCTCTTGGTAAGCGGCAAGAACATCCCCAAGAAGTACTTCCCACAAATCTCTGTCCAGACACTCGCATATTCATCAAGTGGAAAGTTTTAGTCCGCAGAGCCGATCCCGAACCCGCCGGTCGCCCGCACACGTCCCTCGTGCAGGCTTCACCACCCGCCTTACGCAACCGACACAGAACCAACCGCCAAGTGCAAATCTTCTCCCACAAGCTGTTTGCAAGTCATTTGCCAGCCAAGGATTATTTGCTGCAGAAATTTGCCAATAATTCAGCAGATCAAACAGGCAAGAGTTTCTTGCAAGGGAGGTGCAACCATGGCACCAAGGAACAGCAGCTTTGTCGGCACCACACAGCAAAAGCAAGAGCTGAACAGCACAGAGGAGCCCAGTGACCTGGTCCAGCTGATCCCAGTGACCCCATCCTCCCCAAAACCAGTCCAGGATGAAAATCTGTGTGTTGCCTCCTCCACCCATCACAGCACTGATTTTGCCCTGAAAGATCAGTGAGGCCATGCCAGCAGGCACCAGCACTGATGGAATGAAGCCAGTAGATAACCAGGGGTTTCTTGGGAAGGGTTTCCACTCCGCTGGAGGAAACATCAGGACACAAGGCAGGTGATGGTGGTGAAGCAGATGCTGGAGGGCTCTGCCCCAAAACCAGCAGTGCCAGGAGGACCCAGGTACCTCCTGTCAGGGCAGCCGACACGGAGCTCACAGCCCTTCATGGACAATTGATTCCCTGGCACGGGGCCCGGGCCGGCGCGCCACTGAAAGGAGCTGGCGAGGCTTTTGCGAGTAATTGCCGAGCGCTGACTCAGCACCGGCTCGGTTACAGTCAGCTCACCCCGAGCAGCGGGGAGGGCGGGGACGGGTCCACAGCAAACTCCCCCCTCCCAGCCCAGTGCTTCCCCTTGGCCCACGCCCCAAAGGATGCCCGGGCCGGGAGACGGCCAAAGGGCATTTCCCATCCACCCGCCCGCTTCCTGCGCGCTCAGCCCTGCACCGCGGCTGCATGGTGAGGCTGAGAGCCCCTCTTGTTGCTACCAGGGGTGACGCGTGTCCCGTGCTGTCCCCAGAGGTGTGACCAGCGATTTGAGCAACTTTTCCCAGCCCAGGAGCCGCAGAGTCCTTCCCAGGAGTCACTCGGCAGGGGCAGGAGAGCAGCAGCTTCCTGTGCGACTGCACCACCCGCAGGTAGCCGGTTTGCTGCCCCCACCAGAGGCATCACCCCACCACCAGCACACCCTGCCTTCTCAGGCAGACATGGTCCCACACCTCAGCGAGGCCATCCAGGTCCCGACTGGACAAAGGGAGTCAAAATGTCCCAGACCACGTTCTCCTCAAGACTCCTCTCAAGCACAGTCTCAACCTGCACCTCTCCACCATGGACAAGCAGCACCCATCACCACACCCCTGGCAGCACCAGGCTCAGCATCCAAATTTCCTCCTCTGAACACCCAAAAGGGAGTCACATCCCATGTGGTACCACCACCTTGCAAGCCAAGAGACAGGACTGTGCAGCAAACAGCTCTGTAGAGACTCCAGGCATCTCACCTGGCTCCTGTGCCTCAGTTTCCCCCACAACCCTGCCACTGGCTCTGCACCCAACAAAGCCTGCGAAGTGCTCAGAGACCCACACAAACCATCTGTTTGTACACATCAAACCAGCTCCTCTGAACGTGACGTTTCCATCAGCATGCAAAAAGAAATAGGCACAACCCCAGCACCGCTTCCCTGGAGCCCCTCAGTAGCTGCAGGCACCCACCTGCCCTGCACACAGCGAGGGGAGTCACCTCGGGAGGCTTTTGCTCAAGCCATTGCCACTGTCAGCTAACACAAGCCCAAATGCCCCTGCTCATTTCTGTCACCAACACAGCCCATCACACTGCAAGCAGGACTCAAATCTGGGCCATGTCCCCAGCAGGTGACACCACCAGTGACACACGAGCAGCACCCGTGAAGCTCTGTGTGCTGCCACCCCCAGCATCACTGCTGCATGCTGGCATGCTGAGCAGGCATCACCTGGGAACATGACCCCACCCAGACCTCATTCCCAAGCCCCCAGCACCAGGCCAACCCTAGAAAGTGCTTCAAAAGGCAAAAGGACAAGAGATTTTCCTCCTCCCCACACAGTGTCTGAACAAAACCTCTCCCAGAACACATCCAGTTGCTTATCAGGCCATTCTCCTCATCTTCACCTCACCCCGTGCCCAGATGGGTCACAGATGTCAGGACACCGAGGAAAGCGAGACATGGTGCCCTCAGAGCCAGCCATCCTAGCCTGATGGGGACCCTTGTCCCACCCTTAGCTACCCACACAGCAAATCCAACACAGGAGCCTCCAGCACAAGGAATCGTCCTCCCCTTCTTCCAAGCTGGGATGAAGAACCACCACAAACAACAGCAAACCAGGGCCTTGCCCCACATCCTGCAGTTCATGTCCCCACCAGGACGAGCCCCCATGCCCAGCTGCCCAACCAACCCCCCAACCCCACCGCACTCACCCGCTGAGGACCACGATGAAGTCCATGACATTCCAGCCGTTGCGCAGGTACGAGCCCTTGTGGAAAACGAACCCCAGAGCCACGATCTTAATCCCAGCCTCAAAGCAGAATATCCCAATGAAGTAAGGCTCCGTCTTCTCCTGCCAGAGGGAAGTCAGTGATGCAGTGAGAGGGGGGGACTGAGCAAACACAGCACCAGATGTTTCACATTGGCCCAACTCATGTCCCATCCCACTTTCCCCAGCCCCATCCTCTCCTCTGGGAGCTTTTCCAGCCCTTCCTCAGCCACATCAACTTTGGGGAAAAAAGATGGTGGCTATAAGCCACCCACAGTTGCCCAGTCCTTCCCCACCCCATTTTTGAAGGGCTTAAGCCTTCCTGAACCCTCTCCATAGAGGAGGAATATGTTGCAGCAGCCCCAGAAAGGCCAGAGGATCTGGTCTCAGAGGAAACCTCCTGCCCTACCACCCTGAAACCAGAAGCCTGGCAGGATTGAATATCTCCCCTTAGCTGATGCCTCTGCTCACCCACCAGCCCACCCAATGCAGGGCAGAGAGGGATGGACACAGGGTACTTACTAATCTCCGTGACATGGGTGTCTTGTCATCCTCAGGGAGGTGCTGCTCGAGGGCCAGCACGATGCAGTTGGCAATGATGGTCGCCAGGATCATGTACTCAAAGGGAGTGGAGGGGAGTTAAGGAGCAGACAAGAGGTGGATGACATTCCCAACCCACCAGCCCCCCCTGCATTTCACCTGCTTGTTAGACACCACCACCACTCTCCCCAGTGGAACATGCACACACATAGCCTGGCTTTCACCTCCTGCTGCTCCCAGGCAGGTGGTTGAAGCCCACCTTGGTGTTGTTTGGAAATGGGAGGGGTGACAAGAGAACTGAGAGCCCCAAAGACCTTCCTCACCTCATCACCTCCCTCCTGAGCTCATGTGTCATTAACCAACAGCCTTTGCTGGGCTGGGAACTCCCCTGGGAGAGAGATGGTGTTTGTGGTGGTAGCCCAGAAGATGGGCAGAAGTCTGAAGGGGGACAGCCAGGCTCTGATCAGGTTGGGCTTTCTCTGGAAGAGGGTTTCCATGGTCCCTGGCAGTGTTAGGGAGGCTCTCCCTGGTATGATACATTGCTGGCCAGGGCTGCTTTCCTTCTCTTTTCATCACAAAGCAACAGGAGATGGGGGTCAGGGCTCGGAGAGGGAAGGTGTCACAGGCTATCAGCAGCCCTGGTCCTAAAGCATCCCCATGAGAGGGACCACCTGCACTGCCTGGGTAGGATAGGGCAACCCTTGCAGGTCCTGGGAATCTGATGTGGATCCATCCTCCCTGTGCTGGCAAGGTGGACATGCCCTTGCCAAGCACCCTGTGGGCAGCAGGATGAGCCCAGGGGGCACTGGGAGCTGCAGAGCATGTGGCTGAGCTTTCACAGCTCAAGACACTGATGGCAGCTGAGGCTGAGCTTCAGTTCAGGCAAGGTGGAAACTCCCTGTGGAAACATCCCAGCTCAGCAAGACTCCAAGGGGTAGCAGCACCTTGTCAACAGGGCCTGGTTGGACACTTAAAAGCTTCCTAAATCCTACAGACATGTCTAGGTCTTACACACCCTTCTCCAGGAGCAACCCTGAGCCTGGACAAAAGGCAGCAGGTGCTGGCTTCTGAGGACCTGAGTGGGAGGGGAAGGAAAGGGCACGATGACACCCAGGAAAGCACCCCAAACTCAGCTCCCTCCTGCCCTTTGATTCATGGGCTCAAGGCAGGGACAGGGAGCTCCCTCCTCCTGCCTGGCCCAGTGCCGAGCCCTGAAAACAAAGCACTTCCAAGTGACAGGATGGCCATATCTTTCCAACTTCCCATCCATCTTTCCCACATCTTCGCAATAAAAGCCCTGTTGTCCTCAATAACAAAACGTGGAGCGATTCATCAGCAGGCAGCACACCCCTGCTCCACTCCCTCCATGCCAAAAACCCACAGCTCAATTACTGTCACCACTGGCATCAGCAGCCACCCCAGGAGGGGACTGCCACCTTCCCAGAGCTCGTCTCTGTGGAAAGAGGATGTGATCCCACCAGGGATGGATTTGCCTGTAAAGAAATCATCCACACTCCCACCAATCCCAAGCTACCACAGAGCTCAGCCCCCTGGCTGAGCCTTTCCCCACCACACCAGGCTTCTCCAGACCCAATGCCTTCAGGTTCACAGCTCTCAGACCAGGAGGTGCCCAATGCTCGTGACATCAACCCCGGGAAAAGGGGTGATTTTGTCTTTTGCAACATTGCAACATTTTGGCCACTAACTACAGTGTAATGCTTTAAACCAGTGGCCCTGAGCCCATGGACAAGAGAAGATACCCCAGTGCTGGCCACAAGCACGGAAAACAGGGAAGCATGAAGTGACCCTGGCGGGAGCAATGCTGCAGCAGCTAGCAAGGTGGGAGCAGGGATGGGCATCAGCAGGTCCCCAGAGAGCTGACCAGGAGGCACAGCCAAGGAGAGCCTGCAGGAGCTGGGAGGTATTTAGCCCAGCAGGAAGAAGAGCCAGGAAAGATTCAGCCAAGGCATTTAAAAGGCCACTCAGTGAAATTAATGGTCGCTAAGTTAGAGGCAAACCCAAAGAGAGATGCTGCAGAGCTCACTGCTGCCGGCTCGCACCACGCTGCCAGCCAGGCACGAAGCATGAGCAGCTCCCTGTGCCTGGGGAGGGGGAGGCCAAACCCCAAAAGTTTTCCTCTGAGGATTAACTCAAGTGGGGATTTCACAGCATGGCTCCTGCGAAAGCCACGTCCCCTCCCTGCCTCCCACCCCGGCCGCACGCTCCAGCCGACGGGCAGACCGCGGCGCTTGGCCCCGAGCCACCAGCCTGTTTGGGATCTTTTTGTATCATTTTCCTGAAAGTCTGCGAGCAATTAGCACCGGCTTAAAAGGAAAACAGCGCGTTAGTGGGGCGGCGCAGCCAGCTCCCCAGGCACCAGGCACATTTGCCTAGATGAGAAGTGTGGGAACTGCTCGGCGAGTCCGTCTGTCCGCCCCGGCACGGCTAAACCTGCCAAGCATCCTGCATTCCTCCCCACCACAGCCACTGCTCCCATGGGGGAAACACCCAGGTGGGAAAAACCCAACTTCTCCAAAAGCAGCAGTGCCTGGGGGGCTCAGGACCACCTCTAGCGGCTCAGCTCGCCCCTATGTTTCCTTGAGGGCCCCAACATCTGGTTCAAGCGCACAGAGACAGTGCACACCTACCCCAGCACAGAATCACATCCCTGCTCCACCCTCCAGCAAGTGCATGGCATGTGGGTGAAGAGATATCACAGAATCAAGGAACGTTTGGGGTTGGAAGAATCTTAAAGACCATCTCATTCCAATCCCCCTGCTGTGAGCAGGGACACCTCTCACTAGACCACATTGCTCAGAGCCCCATCCAACCTGGCCGAGTCTGAAAGGGCAATTGCTTCCCTAAGCACTGACCTAAGCATGAGGTCACTGCCAAAAGTGACTCTCCAAACCCCCATGGCCCACTTTTCTAAGGAGCTGAGCCTGGGTTATCACATCCAGAGCTGTGTGAGAGCTGCAAGACATCAACCCCGTGGAAATCAGCTCCCATAGCTCCAGCTGTGCCAGGTTTTGAGAGGCCAAGGGTAAGAAAAGCCTCCCAAGGGACAGCAGGAACATCTGGCTGAACCAAGGGATATTTTATCCCCACACTTCATGTCTGTCAAACAAGTATCCTCCCAGCTCAGGGCTGAAGCCCACCAGACAATGCTCTGTCACTGCTTTGTTCTCTCTCACATTAGATGTCTAATTACACAACCTTCCAGCCATCCAAAATGCAGAGTAGCCCTAGCCTCCCTCCAAGCCTGGTAACGAAAGCCCATCTCTCTCCAGCCTTGTCCTACTCCTCCTTCGTCTGGTTTCTCCTGGAAGATCATTAGGGAGCCGATAAAAATAGGTTTTCTTATTGATTTATCTCCTTTACCCAATGCTCTCTCCCCTGAACCGTTGACTTGTTTCCTTAGCAACTCGGCCGATCCCTGTGCACGCCACACCTGCAGCTCCATGCTTCCCATCCAAAGCCTTTGAGGTGGGAACAGTGACCCCAGGCCATACAGGCATCTCCCTGAGCCATGACCCAGACCACCTGGAGCAGGCACTAACCCCAAGCCTGGAGTTGGAGCACCCTGGTGGGTCTGTAAGGGAGATGTTCGGCCACCAGCAGATCCTTTCTTCCAGCTGCGACCTTCCTCTTCACCTTCCTCCCCAGACAGAAGCCCAAACCGGCCTGCCCAGGACATCTGTATTGCTAAGGCAGGGAGTGTTCCCAGCTCCCATCCCCAAAGATAGATTTATGGAGCTGATGGTACATTGATGCAATCTCCACAAGAGGCTGGGTACGAGACAAATCCCTCCCCGGATGCGGGCAAGGGATGGGAGCTATGGAGAGCTCCACTCCATCCCTCCATTTCTCAGTGCCTTCTCCCACTCTCCCACTCCTGGTCAGGCAAGTGGGGAAGCAGCAGAAGATCCAGAGGAGTGAGGTCACGGGGGCCTTGGGGAATCCTACTTTCAAGTGCCAGCAAGAAGAGCAGGAGCAATTCAACCCCTTAATCTGCATCATCCAGCCCAGTTCCAACACCTCGTAGAAACTCATATCTCCATTTCCCCACCTCTCCCCAGGCTTTCCCAAGGACCTGCTGCTCTGAGGGGCTTTCCCTGCTTCCCAGATGTCAGTGAGAATGAACTTCAGTTTCTACACACATGAACTTCATCTTCCTGGTCCCAACCCCAGCACTGCTGCCTGTCCCACACAGACATGGTGAGACAGAAAGAAAAACCCATCTCTTCAACACTCCCCTCCCTAGGACTCCAATGCCCCTCCTCTCAGCTCCACACTCCAGCAGGAAAGAGAGCACCTCCTCTCCAAGGCTGTTTTCACAGAATCACAGAACGGTTTGGATTGGAAGGGACATTAAAGATCATCTCATTCAAATCCCCTGTCGTGGGCAGAGACATCTACTAGACCAGGTTGCTCAGAGCCCCATCCAACCTGGTCTTGAACACTTCCAGGGATGGGGAGTCCACAACCTCTCTGGGAAAGAGAGGTTTTTTGTTTCCAGGAAAAAACAGAAGTGCCAAGTAGAGCAAAGCCTCTGAGTAGTCCTAATTCAACTCTGGGATTCCCCAGCCCCACAACACTTCCCTGGCTTGTCCCTGAGGACAAAAGGGATCTTCCCCCACCTACAAGACTATCCAGTGCCCTCAAGTAGCCGTAGAGCTATGACCCCTCATGGCTGTCCCTATCCCTGCATCCCAACACCCGTAACTCCCTGCCCATCTGTGCTGTGCTCGGGGTTGACAGAAACCGGACCCCAAATCCTCCCACTACCCTTTAAACACGAGCCAGCTCCTATGTGCCTGTTACACACAGGGTCAGGAGAGAGAGTGTAGGCTTGAGGTTGTGCTTGTGTCCCTGCACAGCTGGCAGGGGGCACCCAGCCTGCCTAAATCCCACTGCACAGACATGCTCACTCTCTGCAGTCACAGACATTGCTGCTTATGACTCCAAAATGTGCTGGTTTGGTTTCCATCAGGGGTTAAACAGAAGGCAGTGACAGCCAGGAGTCCAACGGGGCAGAGCTGCCCACACTGCTACTGCTCCTGTAAGGATTCAGGATGTGGGATGCGGGGTCTGCCTGACACGTGCAAACAGCTCCATGGAGAAGCGTCTCCTTCTCCCCCACCTCACCCTGGAAATCAAATCTCTCTCCTCTCCTCCTCCTTTTCTTTTTTTTTTTTTAAACAAAAAAGAACCACATCATGTGATTTTCCTGCCTTAACATCAGTTTTTTAACTTTGGTTGCCACAGCAACAGGATGCAACTTGGTGTCACCATGACAACAGCTGCCTCTGTTTAAATTCACCATCTGACAGGCAGCCTCGCTCTCCCCGGCTGTCAAAAAGATGGACCTGCCATTACACCTACTCGCCCCTCCCAAAAAAAAAAAAAAAATCTAAAATCTGATGAATGAAGGGCACAGAAAACAGCCTGGGAGGGGAGAAAAAAAAAAAATAATAAAAAATACGTTCTTGGGGAGCGTAAGGAGCGGAGCTGCCCAAGGATGGCACGACATGGCGCAGCTCTTCCCTAGGGAAAGCGAGACCTGCCGGAATCTTGGCTGGGGAAAAGCAAAGGTACAGAAGATGCTTGGCCAGGTGACACTGCCAGGGTCCCTGAGGGGCACTGCCCACACAGTGTCAGGTCTAAGCGAGACTCATCACGAGCAAAACAATTCAGGCACACACGGGCATGCTTCCCACGGAACAAAATCCCCATGACTGTTGGATTGGGAATGCACCCTGGGGCCCTGCAGGCACTCAGGCTGCTCTTGGCCAGCCCAACACCAGATTTGGTCCTCCAAGGGGCCGAGATAGGAGAAACCTCTCACCACAGGGAACTAGATCCTGATGGACATCCCTCTTCCCTGCCGAACTCAGGGACAGGTGGAGTGGCCAGGGTGCGCCTGCAGAAAGATGCTGTCCTTGGGGACGCAGCCAGAGCCACACAATGTCATCTGGCCTTTCTGAGGCGGGAGAGGGATCTTATCCAGGTCAAATGTGATTAGGTGGATGAGGAACGGAGCAGATATGGATGAGCTGCAGCCCATCTCATGTGCTAACTGAATTGCAGCTTTCCAGGCAGCCAAACAAATGAAATCAGGGCGAAAGGCCTGGCCATCAGCAGGAGGAGAGCAGGCAGGACGAGGCTGTGTTTCTCAAGGAGAAGAGGAGGAGATGTTCCTACAGCCAAAACAGCAGCTGCCTCACATTCTGGGCAGGACGGGCTAAAAGAGCAGCTCCAGTGGAGGTAACGCACTGGGCTTCCAAGCAAGGAAGTCAGCAAAGACCTGCCTCCCCATGGAGCTGCATCCCAATCCCAGTTGCTCCTGTTTCTCCTCCTTCCCCTCCATGCATCATCCCTATTTACACTGGGAAGCCAAACTGCAGAGGCTGCTGGTTATAATTACACAGTTACCCAGCAGATATCCAGGCCTGAATCACCAGATATTTTTAGCCCTATTACCTAGTCAACTGGAGCTGGATGAAGAAGAGCCTTCACTCCTCCCTGCGCTCCACTCCAGCCCCCTTGGCTGTCCTCGGTGCTGTGCCCACTCCAACCCACAGCACAGGGACTGGCCCATCACCCTCCCAAAGCCTGCAGCTCTCATTGACCATGGCCAAGATCCAACACTCACCTCCCCAGACTACCCTCATCCAGGAGCAATGCCATGGGCTGCAGGCCAGGCAGCTGAGGTTTTCCTGGCCCTACCAAAAGGCATTGGCTGCCTGTGCCAGGCTACAGCTACAAAGACAGGAACAACTTGCCAGGCCAAGCTAACCAAAACTCATCACTAAGAGGCCTTGCCCATTCCCAACCCCTCAAAACTCCAGTGGTGCAGAGGAACTCAAGGGTGGATGAGTTTCTAGGAAAGAGATGGCAGCCAGGAGGAGGACAGGCAGGAACGCTCAGCTCTCGCACCTGGAGCACGCCCGTTCCCAGCACTCACACGGGAATATGTCACTTACTTCTGGAAAAAAAATATAAAATGAGCCCATCTCCCTCATGCATTGCAAATTCCAGGAGAGAATAATGCCGGGGAGTTTTTATCGCGTGGTCGTGGAGCTCCAGTCTCTAGGAGACAGCGGCTGCCTGGAGATGAGACATCACGCCGGCACGGGACCCCAGCCCACGCCAGGAGTGCCAGGCCAGCAGCAGCACCCCAGCTCCTTCTCGCTTTAAAGGAGAGCCGAAGGGGCGAGGGCCCTCCCACACCCCGCTGAAAAAGCACATGAATAATTTGGCATATTCTGGAAAAGCAGGCAGCCAGCCGGGCCGCTGCCCTGCAGGGCTCCGTGCTGAGCCGCCACCTCCCTGTCCTCGCCACCGCACCAACGCTCCTGCAGCCACCCACCCAGTGGGTGCTGCCAGGAGGGGCAGATTTAGGGATGCCACAGGGAATTCAGGGCCCCTCTAAGCTGGCCCTGCACGCCCAGGTCACGCCCTCAAGCCTGGACACATTGCAGTTCCCCAACCAGGACGAGTTCCTGCTTTGCAGAGGTTTGACCTGACATGTCGGAGCTGCAAAGGGACATTTCCCAAGCAACGCTCAGCAGGGTGGGTGACCTGTCCTGCATCCCTATGCCTTACCAGAGGCCTTTCCCCAAGGTACCTGTTGCACCAAACCAAGGCACTGCTGCCTGGCACCAAGGAAAGCCCTCCCATGCCCGCTGGAGGAGCCGGTAACTCAACCAACAAGTTGCGGGGAGAGAAAGCGGGAGAGGCGAGAGCTGCATGGAATGACTGCTGCAGAACGTGGCACAGGGAGGGTCCTACAGCCAAAGCTTGGCCACACTGAAGTTTTCAGGCTCAGGTCCTCCATGGGGACAAAGCCCAGGAGGGGTCTCAGGGGGCAGCAGGGCACTGAGCCCAGGCTGATGAGGGGATGAGTGCTGCGGTGCTGGGCACCAGCCAAGGCACCCGGGGGGCACCCACAGGGAGGGTGGGAGGAGAGAGAAGTGCGTGGGGATGTATGAAAGGATGGAGGAGCCGGGGAAGAAGGGGGGATATCCGCACCCGCCACCCAGCTCTGCGAGAGGGGGGAACCCTGGCATAAAATCACAGATCCCCGTGCCAGCTTCTCCAAAAGGGCCACGGGGCACAGACAGAGGTTTTCAGCATCCTTCCCTCTGCCGCAGGGAGGGGGCAGCCAGTTCCCAGAGCTGCCGTGGGGGGCCGGGGGCTGCAGGGCGAGGATGGCTGTGCCCCTGCCAGGAGTGATCTGCAGCAAATAGAGCACAAACAGGAGCGACAGGGCCGCCACCCAGAAGCAACTGGAGATTCATGGGCTCCCAGGGAGCTGTCCCCAACGGGATGGGTGGCTCCACGTGGGGTGGGGTGACAAAACTCCAGCAAGGCATCAAGGCACACAGGAAAGGCCACGACACCACCACCACCCCCTCTCCAGGAACACGCACAGAGCATCCCAAAGCACGCAGGGTTAAACTGGGATCAGAGCACCCCTGCTCACCAGCATGGGGGGCTACCAAATCCAAGCCTGAGGAGGGGCTGGGGGGCTCCCTGCAGAGAGAAAGAGCTCAGCTCCAGTCAGGCACAGAGCAGAGGACAGGAGGGGAAGCAGCAACAGGGCGAGGAGAGCATCCCCGGGGGACGGGGCACCCCTCTCCGCACGCCTTACCTGCCGTTAGCGCCACACGCACGTGTCCTGGGCGGCCACCGAGGCAAATCCAGGGAGCAAGGGGGGCACGCAGGGGGAGCAGAAAGGATATGGCCAGTCAATGAGCTTCTTGGCATATTTCCTGACTATGTTCTCTTCCCCAAAGAGGAAGAGCGATCTGTTGACGGTGAAGCAGTTCTGCCGGACGGGGATGGGGTTGTACAGAGCCATAGTCCGGGCTCTCTGCGCTTTGGTTTGCTTGAAGGCTCCCGGGCTCCCTCCTGCAGGGGCAGGAGCTCCTTGCCGGCTCCGGTTCTGGTCGGAGCCCCCATCTCCAGAGCCCAGCCTGCCAGCCACTGCCTCCCCAAAGCGAGCCATCCTGGAAGAAAACACACAGGTGAGCCAAAGCAGCAGCACCGAGGCGGCGGGGGGGTGGGAGAGAAGAGGGAGGGGGTTGCGGGGCGCAGTCCCAACCACAGCCCCCTCCTCCTCTCCGGGCGATGCTCAGCTCCGTCTCTCCTCCATCCCTCCAGGAGAGCAGGGACTCGCGTGGAGGAGAAGCGGCAAGGCACGGCACCGGCTCAGTGCCTCCGGCACGGCATGAGGGGCACCCCGCTGCTTCCAGCCCCCCCAGAACGGCCACTCGGGCAGCAGGGAGGGCAGCGAGCCCTCCTTCCTGCTCGCCAGAGGCCGCAGCGGCTCAGTCCCTAAGCACCTTTCACCACGAAGCAAGGGGTTAAACCCAGCCACATCCTTCCCACCGCTCTGCCTGCAAGCCCAAACCAGCCCCTTTTAACCCCCCCGCTTCAAGGCAAGCAGAGATCAGGCAGGGAAAGGGCTGGGATCCAAGTCCTTCTATCCACCCGATCGCAAAGGAAGACAATTCGGTACAGCACCCAGCGCAGCAGCCGAGGCCAGGGGAACAGGTTGCAGCGTGGTCCGGCTCAGTTGGAGCCAAGTGTCCAACTCCTTCCTCCCGACTCCATCTTCAGCATCCTGTGGGAGCCCGACCACCCATCTGCTGGCTCCCCGGGGCAGCGGGCAGGGATGGAGGGCAGAGCCCCCAGGCAGGCACCAGGGATGCTCAGCCCTTCGCTGCCAGGGCAGGAGCGCGTAAGGCGGCGTCGGCTTCCCGCAGGAGCCGGGCTACGAAATTAAAGGCTGCCGCGCCTCTGCAGCTCGGGGACAGCTCGCTTTAATGAAGTCAGTGGCAACACAGGCGCACACAAGCGCGCACACACGCACAACACGCCCGGCTCGCTCCCTCGCTCCATCCAGTGCGTTCTTTTGGCAAGCACGGGAGCTGCCGCAAAGGAAATTCAGAGTCGAGGGGTGGGTCTGAAGGGAACAAAGGCAATGGGGGAGCCCTCACCCTGCCAGAAGCACCCCTCCCGCCCTGGCTGCAGTGGGCTTTCCAGCACACGGGTGCTCCTAGGTGAGTGGCTAAACTGGGGGGCAAGGGAGGCTCCCCTGCCTGCAGCCTCCCCACCGCATCTCAGCCCGCACCGAGAATCTCTCCGGCCACATGCACTGTCGTTCCCCCCCCATCCCTGGGACACTTCGAGGCTCCCGGCTCCCCGCCGGAGCCGCCCCGTCGCCAGCGGGTGCCCGGGGAGAGCCCTCCTGCTCACTCGCATACAGATCAGCCTTCTTTACATCCCTCCCCCCCACCTCGGTATTTTCTGTTTGACACATGATGTTGGCCAGAAGCAGCAGCAGCTCATCGGAGAGGTGTAAACAGCCCGGGCTGGATCTGTCCCTGCAGCAGCTGCCACGGGGAGGGGGGGCTCTGACCCTGCTCCCCACCCAGCCAACCCATTATGGGCAGAGGACTGGGGACGCTGCTGGTGCTGAACCTCTGCATGTGCCAAGGTCACCCAGGGGTGCCCAGGGTCCCCTGGGCTGGGCTGTGCCCTGGTCCAGGGACTACCTTGCCCACTCACCTTTGGGGAACCCCCCCTGCCCTCCTGGCACCCACAGGGTACACCCAAAGATCCGCAGGGACATCCCCAAGTCCTCTGTACCCACCAGGCAGGGCACAGCCTTACTGCTCAGCACACCCTGGGAGCTGTTCACACACAGGATCCCCCACCCCTCCCACTGAACCCCGAGGTCAAAGAGCTCCCCAGGGCCTTCAACACTTGCTGCCTGCCTTTGCCTCAAGCAGAGCACCCAGAGCTCCAGCTGGTGTCACAAGACACCCTGTGCCCCCACAATGCTCTTCCCCTGTCCACAACACCACCACCAAAGTGCTCTGCAAACACAGTGGCTGCTGCCCTATCCCTCACACCTGCTGTGGGGCAGCCAGGAACACCTGAGGCATTTAAATTTAAAAAAAAAAAAAATCAAGCCCTTAATAACATAAATTGTTAACTCATTTGGGCAAGGGCTTCTCCCTTGGTGCAGCCTGGCAGCACTTCACCAGGCACTTCTCCACCCTGCAGGCACTACTGTGACCAAAGGGCCACAGGGTGTGCTTTTTGTCCCAGGCTCTCATGGGTGCATTGCCAGGAGGCCTTGGGCTGACTGGGTGAGGAAGAGGAAGGATCAGGTCCTCCTCAGCAAGATAACAGAGGAATGTTTGCAAAACAGACTGTGGGATCATTGCCCCAGACAGGCACTAAGACCCTACCAGCTCACCACAATGCCTATCTGCTGCATCCCTATTAACTCTGTGCCTCCAATTAGCCTTATAACCAAAATGGGTGTCATTTTGGGGGGTTTCAGCAAGTCCCCAGCTACATCACCACTACGCTGCAGCACAGAGTAGAGCAGGGGTGGGCAGATTCCTCCCAAAACACTTCCCAGGCCACCAGCCAGCCAGAGTGACCCTGGGCTTCCCTTCCACTAACAGCAGGCAGTGAGGTGGCCACACCAGTTACCATCTAATTACAGTCCCTTCAGTTCAGTCAAGATACTGCCCTAAACAAATCAATTATAATTTGTGGCTCATCCCCTTTTCCTCCTCCTCCCCACCACCAACGCAGCATCAGAAGCGATGCCACTCTTCCCACCTTTCAATCCTGTAAGTCACTGTTAATTAAACCTGAGCCTGGGCCGATAGCCAGGAGCAGATCCTCAGCCTTGCAGAGCTCCTGCTTTGGCTCCTCCTGGCCCCCCAAGGCTTCTCCAACCCCCTAAGCCTGCACTGCAAGACCCCACCCAGCCTAAATGCTCAGGCTGCATGTGGTACTCAGAGGCTGAGGAGAACGGACCCAGCACTGCCTCTGCATCCCCTGCCTGGCTCAGAGCAAGGGGGCTGAGGGGGAGGAAGGCAGCCTTCCTCCTCCTGGCCCCTCAAAGCAGAAATACACACCTTACCTGGACACTTCTGCAGGAATACACACCTTACCTGGACACTTCTGCAGGAATACACACCTTACCTGGACACTTCTGCTGGGGCAGTGGGCTATTCCCTCAACCCGGGGTTCACACTTACCTCTGCATTTGCTGCTGCAGAGCAGAGCACAGGATGGCCCTGATGGGAGCCTCTCTCCTGCTCAGACAGTGCTAAAGGATGGGATATTTATGAGAAAGCAGCTCCTTAAGAGAAGATTGAAAGCCAAAAGGAAAAAAAAAAAAAGTCTCCAGCTATGCCAAGAGATGCAAGCTCGGTTTCCCAGGATGTTTATTGCTGTTCTCATCTTGACCCTCACCCAGCACACTGGGATCCGATCCGTGAGTCAGGAAGAAGGGTGGCTGATGCCCGCATGATTCAACAAGGCACAGGGATCCAGAGCCAGATATAGGGGGCTGTTTGGGTTTTTGTGAATGAAGGAAATCCAAGAAGAGAGGGGAACAGGCGGTGCCAGGACAGGAAGGCGCTTGAGATGCGCTTGGTTTTGTGGAGACAGGCTAACACTCCTCCAGTCTGGAGCACAAGGCTGATGAGGGGGCTGGGGGTGTTCAGGCTGGAGAAAAGGAGGCTCAGGAGGGACCTTCCCGCTCTCTACAGCTACCTGAAAGGAGGCTGTAGCCAGGTGGGGGTTGGTCTCTTCTCTCAGGCAACAAGCGGGGGGGGGACAAGAGGAAACGGCTTCAAGTTGCACCAAGGCAGGTTTAGATGGGATATTGGAGAAAAAATATCTTCACCAAAAGGGTTGTCAAGCCCTGGAACAAGCTGCCCAGGGAAGTGGTGGAGTCACCATCCATGGAGGGATTTGTAAGACATATAGATATGGCACCTGGGGACATGGCTGAGTGGTGGGCTTGTCAGTGCTGGGTTAGCAGTTGGACTTAATGAGCTTAGAGGTTTTTTCCAACCTAAATGATTCCATGGTTCTATGATTCTCACGTTGATATCGCCATCCAAGCCTTCTCCTTGCTTTTCCCCCACCACTCCCAGCCATGCCACCACCCCTGCAGGGCAGGGCATCACCAGAGACACGGGGCTGCCCCTTCTCGGGTGAGCCCGAGGCCCCCCATCAACCCCCGCCCGTGGCGGGGCCGCTGCCGCCGCTCCGGCATTGCCATCTAGTGGCAGCTGTCCCCTCCCTGCATCCCCCAGCCTCAGACAGCAGCCAGGGCTTCGTCTGGGCTCCCCCCGGATGACCCCCTTCCCGAAGGATGCTCAGAAGCAGAAGCAAACCCCCCACGCAGTTACCGCACAGCCCCCTGGAGCAGCCTCTGGCTCAGCCCAGGCACCTCGAAGTCTCCCACTTGTGCATTCCTGGGTACAGGCACCCAAAAAACTGGGAAATAACATTATCCTCTGCCAAGCCCCGGGTTGCTCAGAAAGCCAAAAGCTACTCCTCTGCTCGGGGAAAGCATCAGGCAAGTCCCTGAAGATATTCGGAGTTGGGGGTGTTCAGCCTGGGGAAGAGAAGTCTCCAGTGAGACCTTAGAGCCCCTTCCAGTGCCTAAAGGGGCTCCAAGACAGCTGGAGGGGGACTATGGACAAGGGCCTGGAGTGACAGGAAAAGGGGAAATGGCTTCAAAATGACAGAGGGCAAAGTTAGATTAGATATTAGGAAGAAATTCTTCCCTATGAGGGTGGTGAGGCCCTGGCACTGATTGCCCAGAGAAGCTGTGGCTGCCCCATCCCTGGAAGTATCCAAGGCCAGGTTGGATGGAGCTTGGAGCAGCCTGGTCTAGTGGAAGGTGTCCCTGCCCATGGCAAGGGTTTGGAGCTAAATCATCTTTAAGGTGCCTTCAACACCAAACCATTCTGTGATTCTAATGCAGCCCAGGCAGGGTCTAGAAAGGGGGGAGAAGCTCCTCTTCCATGACTGATATTCCCAGGAGCTGTGATGGACTGCACTCATCTTAGAAAGTGGCTTTTGGCAACCTTATTTGAATTTATTTTTGAAATATGGCTATGCTGGGAAAAAAAAAAAAAAGGATCAAATGAGAATCATCTACAGTGGTGCTCTGGCCAAATTTCAAATTGGGACTGAGTAGCTGTGACTCAGAAGCATGTTTATAACCATGCAGGAATGCAAGGATTTTTTCCAGGAACAGATTCATTACCTGCTGGATTAGGAAGACGATGTTCTCCCCATTTGCAAAGGGTAAGTTCTGCTGAGCTAAGCACAAAATTCCCAGGCTGGTGCAGCTCACCCAGGGATGTGGGGGGAGAAGGTCCAAGCAGCTCCAGGATGGCATCTCCAGAGGAGGGCACCACACCAGCATCTGCCTGATGTTCATTTGTGCAGATATTGGCAGCTGTGGCACAGGCCAGGACAGCCCTGTTGGCGTCTCTCCTGCCAACAAAGCCCCAGGCTGAGCACAGCAGAGGCTCTGGGCCACCCCAGAGCAAGGCAACCCTCACCCAAACCGGGGGGTTCCCTCTCTGCCATCTGCTCACTCTTTTCCCCAACAACCTCACCCGACTCACAGCACTGCCCATCCCACCAGGACATGCCTTCCCCAGCACTCAGAGAGATGAGTAACATCACCTTCACAACCCCCAGGACACGTTCCCAACGCCAACCCACAGGGCTGACTTTGCAGGGTCAGCACTTCTGTTTATTCACAGAGGAATCAGACAACTGGAAGAACTAGTGAAAGCCAGCAAATCTCACACCAAGCTAGAGACTCTGCCTCCAGATTTAAGTGACTGCCACTACTCCACCAACCCCTCCCAGTCACTGGGCTGCAGCAGCCACACCAAGTGTCACACAGCAGCAGCAGCGGGAGGAAAACTTGCATCTGCTTGAAGCTGAAAGTGTAATTGGCTGCCATAAAACACCCCCCTGTTCACAGACACTGCTGGTTTTAATTACCAAGGCCCATGAGTCCAACATCCAGCCTTGGCATCTTTAAAATCAATAGGAAAACAATCTTGTAAAAGCTCTCTTTGCTGGGATGGGGCAATAACCTTCTGGAAACTAAGATTTTGGTCGTCATACAGCCCCAGCAACCAGCTCTTGCAAGTGGTGGTGGTGCAGAAGGAGCAGCTCTCACCCAGCCCTCCTCCTGCAGACCCTTCCCAAGACCCCAGCGCAGCACACCTTGTATTCCTACCCCAGGGATCCCTTTTCCTAACCCCTCTGCAAGTGATTGCTTAAGAGAATCCAGCCTGGAACATCTTTGGCCCCATTTTTTAAGGTGCCTGCAAGTTCTCAGCTGCCAAGCAGAACACAACACAAACCTAAAGCAAAATGCCACACAAACACGAATGTAGCTCCCACCAGGTCCCACTCGAGGTTCCCAAACCCACAATGTCCCACCACACCCCAGCAGGGCCCACCAGCCTCCAGCTTCTCTAGGGGTAAGATGTCAGGACTGATGGCATGCATCAGCCATGGCATTTTAGGGAGCTCCAGGCAGAGCCTGGAGGAAACTCTGAGAGCCTCCACCCTTTTTCCTCCTCCCCTACATGCAGATGCTTCCCAGTGGCTGATCTGTTGTGACATTCTTTTGTGCAAGCAAAGGGGAGACACGTTAAAGGTGTCTCTGCAAGTCAGGTGGGATGTCAGAACAGGGATCAGGAGCTGTGTATAATCTGCTTTTTATCCTTCCCCAAGTGTTCTTCAGCACGAGGCAGGCATGGCAAGATGCCAACACCACAGCCTAGCACCAGGTCCTGATCAGATGGCCCAAGACCCACAGTGCCCTGGGATCACATACACTCCAAGCTAAACTCCTCACACACCTCCTGAAGCCAGAAAAGTGCCCAAACATACCACAGAGCCTTCAAGTTGGCTGTGCCCCCACACTGCATTGCTGTGGGACTGGAATTGCTCATATATCAGCACTACTGATAAAGCAGAAGGATATTGCCCCTTGGATCAAAGGGGGATTCAGCAACCAAATCATGGAATCATAGAACAGTTTGGGTGGGAAGGGACCTTTAATGTCATCTAGTCCAAACCCCTGCCAAGTACAGGGACATCTTCAACCTGATCAGGTTGCTCAGAGCCTTGTTCAACCTGGTCTTGAAATGATGTCAGTCTGGAAGAGCTGAGAGAGGCTTAAAGGACAGCCAAGAAACCTGGGCATTTATGGGGACACTCCAGGGATGTGCATCCAGCACCACCAAACTGGTTTTGGTGCTTGGTCTCACTCTGCCACTGTGAAGCTCAGTGCCTGCACTCGTCCACCTCCCACAGGCTGCTCAGGGCTTTGTACTCCCCAAAAACACCAAACCCCACACCAACAGCCCCATTTGTGGGTGCACATGCCACCTGAATAAGCACAAGGGTGTCTGCTGACACCTCAAGCAGAGACAGGTGAGACCCCATAACCCCTAAACCACCACAGATGAGGGACAGCATTACTTGGCCCCAGTGCTGGCTGCAGTGATGCCACACAGCAGGGAAGGATCTTGTCACTGCCTGCTCTCCCATTTCTTACCTAAACACCCCACTCAAGTGTTCCTGGTGACACAGCTCTCCTTGGTCTAACTCTCTGCCTTAGGCCAGGAGGTTTTATGGCTCAACTGAAGAGCCCTGAAATAATCACCCATTAGTAAATTGCCTGGAGTGCCCTGCTGCTTTATTTAGCCTTGAGAGTTGGGCTTTAATTAGCACTTCCAGTTGCATCCTGTCTGCTCTGGGCAGGCATGCAGCAATCCCACCTCTCAGAACAGTTATCCGCCTTCTCCTGCTCTTCCATCAGATTAAAGTAAATTTCCTTCCCTGCTTCCAACTCCCAAATCCCTCTACACAAACTCTCCCCTCAGCCAAAAGCTGTGGAGCATCCCAGCCTCATACTAACCAAGCTGGCAGGAGGTGAGATCACACTTCTCCATCCTCCTCCATCTCAGATGGGTCCAGTTTTGGGCAATGCATTTCTAGAGGGGCCCCCGTGAGAGGATCCAATGGGGGAAATAATATGAATATTTGAAATTTACCCTGCCCAAGAGACCAAGACTGGGCAGAATGGATAAAGGGAGACCACAGAAAGGAGGAAGGGAAAGAGCCCAGCCCCAGAAGGATATTCCCCTTCTTGCCACCCAAGACCCGCAAGAGCCAAACACCAAGCTGCCAAACTTGGTGTGTGGGAACGAGATCAGAAAAAACATCCCCAGGGCCATCCATAAACAGCCAGCAAAAGAAAACTTATTTCTAGCCTGTCAAAAGGTTGGAGAGGGATTCTGAAATGTATTTTTTTCAAGTGCTACACTACCCAAAGCAGAATAAATCCCTCTTTCTCCTTCAGCATCCTCATGACCCCTTTGGCGCAGCAGCGTTAGCTCCTGTCAAAGCCAGCAGGAGATTTTCTTCTCCCTTAGATCTCCTCTTCGCCCCCACAAGAGGCAGGTCCATGCCTGAGGACCATCCCATGCTTTCTCTGATCCTCTGCCTGCCCTGCAAGGCCCAAGTCAGATAAACACAGCAAAACACACGGTACCAGCGAGTGGGATGACAGAGGAGCCTCCTTTCTGCCTTTGGGCTGTAAATACCCCTGGAAACAAAAAGAAAGCCAGACCAGAAACCCATCAACTCCATCCCCAACCTAATGAAGCCAAACTCACAGTCTCAGCTTTCTTCAAAGCAACCTGCTGGCAATCAGGGTGGCTTTGACAAAATTACATTGTCAGGACAAGCGCCAGGAGAAGATGGAGCTGTTGAAAAATTTTTTCCACCAAGTCTGAACTGGCAGTGAGCAGCTGATGCTCAAGACAGCCAGAGAAGCCCCATCCCTGGAGCGCAGCCAGGAAGGAGATGCTGCTCCCATCTTCCAAACCTGTGAAAGAGAAAAGGCCAAAGAGCAAAACCTCTCTCCGAAAGCTACTCAGTGCTGGGAGGTGCGAAGAAACCGTCCCCCTTGCTGCGTCGGCAGGGACTCATCAGCTCAGCAGCCTCTGCGAAGGCAAACACCCTCACCCAGCCCCAGCAGAACATGGCTTCCGTGGTTCCTCAATGGGAAAAAGTCCATTGAAGAATTTTTAGGCCTATTTCCACTCGAGTGAATGCACGGAAAAGAGTTACAGCACATCAGATGCCGGTTTACTTTTCGGGAGCTGCAGCGGGAGAAAAGTGACCCCTGTGAAGTTTCTCTGACGACAAATAAAGGACTTGTGGTTTGTATCAGAGCCCATGGAGACATCATGTGTTACGTTACGGCATCATCCACCACGGTGCCATGCTGCAAGCTTGCAGGAAAGCTACGTCCCACCAAACAACCCTCAGGCAGCTGGTTAGAATCATCCATGAAAGATGAGACAACACCAGCTCTTTCAGGTGCGTTTTGGGAAGGACAATACCACGCTGACCTCCTTCCCCACAGCTGGGGATAAGCACCAGTCCGTTTTCCCCAGTTAAAAAGCAAGATCCTTGCCGAGGTGTGTAGCACCAGCCCAAAAGCGGCCAAACAACAGAAACATGACATGTTTTTGATGACACACACACACATAATCCTGTGCTGAAGGATCAGAGCAGCCTTTCCCATGGAGCATGAAAAAGGTAAGTGGAGACAAGAAGAGCATCTCTCCTCTGTTTTTCTAAGAAAGGTCTCAATGTTTCACAAGCCACTTTGGGAAATCAAGAGTCACCTTTTGAAAGCTGCGTTAGTAGAATTTCAGGGACCTTCCCAGCCTTTTACAGAATCCTAGAATGGTTTGTGTTGGAAGGATCCTTAAAGATCATCTCATCCCAACCCCCTGCCACAGGCAGGGCCACCTGTCACTATCCCAGGTTGCTCCCAGTCTGGCCTTGAACATTTCCAGGGATGGGACATCCACAGCTTCTCTGGGCAACCTGTGCCAGGGCCTCACCACCCTCTCAGTCAAGAAAATGCCATTTGGGGCACATGCAATTAGACATGCACTGTGTTTTAAAATGCAAAACGTTGAGTTACCTTAAAAATAAACAATTGTCTGATTGGACTAGATATCTCCTGAGGTCCCTGAATTCCACCCTGAATTAACTTATTACCTCACCATCTCTGAAATACAAATAGTATGGGGGGGGCAGGGTGTACTACACCTTAGAAACAGAGTAATAAATAACATCAGCTGTACACAGTGGAGAGGCTGGAAAACACCTCTCCCACAAACCTCTCCCAGCCAGCAGACAGCCCCCTCATCAGGATCACATAGGGTTGCCTGGGAGAGGGGAAGAGGTTGAATTATTCCATGGGAGGGAAAGGATGAGGGTGCAAACGAGCACTGAATATCAGAAGTTTCACTGCTTGCACACTGCACTGAACCATGCTCACAGATGCTCTAACCAGAGGCTGCTAAAGCAGAGGGCTGTGCTGCCATCCAGAGGGATTTCAGCAGCCTGGAGAAACAGGCAGTGGAGCAGCCTGGAGTTCAGCTTCATGGCAAACACCAAGCCCTGCACCTGTGGAAGAACAGCCTGGCTGGGGAGGAGCTTGGCAGGGAAAGCCTCGAGAGACCTCCTGGACACTGAGCTGACCCCGAGCCAGCCATGTGCTCTTCCTAAAAGGGGCCAACAGCCTCCTGGGGTTGTGTTAGGCAAAGCCAGTGGGTTCAGGAGGTGACCCATCCCCTTTGTGCAGCCCTGGTGAGGTACATCCAGAGTGCTGTGCCCCCAGGACAGGAGACACAGACTTACTGGAGCAAATCCAGCAAAGGTGACTAAGGGAGAGAAGCTGGGAGAGCTGGTACTGCTCAACCTGGCTGGAAGAGGCTCAAAACAGATCTGATCAATGCATAAAATACCTGACAGTGCAAGAAGGCAGAGCCAGGCTCCTCTCTGTGGCACCCAGTGACTGGACAAGAGGCAGTGGGCACAAACAGCAATAAAACAAACTCTGCTTATACATAGGAATAAACTTTTTCAGTGTGAGGGGTCAGTTTGGGTCAAGCTGCCCAGAGAGGTCTGGAGTCTCCAGTCTTGGAGATACTCAAAACCCATCTGGACACAATCCTGGGCAGTCTGCCCTAGGTGGCCCTGCCTCCCAGAAATTCAGCATTTCTGAGCCATGGCCAGGCCAAGGGGGAAGCTCCCTCCGAAGGCTTGTTCCTGAGAAACACAACCAGCCACGGTATGGTGCACAGCCTCAACGTTGCCCCAAGATGTGCTAATAAAGCTTCCCAACACCTGCAGCTGAGATTCCAGCGAGGGAAGTAGGAATTGGCAGGACGTGGCGGCAAAACACGAGGCAGCAGCTCCTGAGCAGACGCATCTGCTGGGAGCCACCTTGTCTTCCACATTCAGCAGCCAGCTCCGAAGGAGCCCAGCTCCCTGGAAGAGTGGGCTCTGCTGTGCAGGAAGGCTGGGACTGTCCCTGAAGTGCCCATCTCCCTGGCAGCCCTTGGGAGGCTTTGCAGTCACCTGAATTCGTTCAGAGAGGGAATTCCTCCAGGGTGTGCCAGAAACCCAGACTTTGAGGCAGTTCAGTGAAAGATGCTGCTATTTCCATGCTGTTGCCAGGATATTCAGTGGAACTCAGGTTCATCCCAGGTCAGAAAAGGAACTCCTCCCCAGGGATCCAAACCTTGGTCTGCACTAAAGGGAAGCAGGGAGAGCACAGGGAAGTCCAGGTCAGATACTTTTGGGAGAGATGCTTCCCTGGTGCTCAAGGCCAAGTTACCATGACAAAAGCCCTATTTCATTGTCCCCATTCCCAGGTTTAGCATATCCACAGTCCTTTCTACCACCTGTATTACTCCTTGTGCAGGGTAAAACATAAGCAGAGAGAATCACCTTAACCAAGGCACTCATTAGGCTTTCAGAGAGGTTAATTGCTTTGCCCCGGGTTGCAGAGGACTTGCATAGGAATCATGGGTACATCTACATGAAGGATGCTCCCAGCTACATAACCCCAGGATCACCTGCCACCAACATCTCAGGGTTTTCACCTGCAGAGCCCCCACAGCTCCTGAGCTGCCCCAACATTTCTGCCCAGCCCTCCCAAGCTCCTGGACACATGGCAGCAGAAGTCTGAACAGGAGCCCATGGCGGAGAAGGACATGGCTAAGCTGCCTCTGACAGTTACTGACACTGCAAAAGTGCTGGAGGAAGAAAGTCATGTACCCACCCCCCAGGGCAGGGTCGGGAGGGAGACCTGAGGAGGGGTGACAGGCACTGGACACTGGTGTCAGAGCTGAGACCTGGATGGGATGCTGGGACACCTTCTCCCTTCCCCAGCAGCACACAAGGGGAGCAAGGGCTGCTGTTCCACAGATCCTCTCAATGCTGATGCTGCAGCCAAGGGCCAGCACCCTCCTCCAGCTCCTTGCCCCCAGAACAGCACAGAGCAGCCCCCACAGAGCCCACTCGGGTGGGAGCAGGGCTGCTGCCCACAGCACAGCAGCTACACCCACTACATCAAACACCTCTCCCAAAACCATGCCACAAAGCTACCTCGCATCAGTGGCAGCAACCCAGAGCCACCTAGGGCTTGTCCCTTCCCTGCAGAGCCAAGGAGGGACAGGGTAGTGAGAGCTGAAACAGCTGCCAAAACAGCCCCAGCGCCCAGGGGCATTTCCCAGACAAGAGGCAGTGCCACCCCATGCACACTCCTGCCCTCTCCCCACCACTGCAGCCAATTAAACCCAGATGGTGCTGGGGAATATGCTGGGAAGCATCGATTGAGCTGCCAGCCCAACACACACCAAGGGGGCCCTTTGTCTCATTCAGCACGAGTAAAAAAAAAAAAAAAAAAAAAATTTAAAAAAAAAAAAAAGCCAGCTTCATTTGTAATCTGGGATGCAGAGCGTGCACATAACCAGACAGAGGCTGCCAAGTCATAAAAAGCCACTGAGATCTGTTAGCAACACCCTGTGCGTTTTCAGCTTTTTTTTTTTTTCTGAGACATTATTTTATGTGAGGGTTGGTGCCCTTTGTCTCATTCAGCACGAGTAAAAAAAAAAAAAAAATAAGGATTTAAAAAAAAAAAAAAGCCAGCTTCATTTGTAATCTGGGATGCAGAGCGTGCACATAACCAGACAGAGGCTGCCAAGTCATAAAAAGCCACTGAGATCTGTTAGCAACACCCTGTGCGTTTTCAGCTTGTTCTGTTCTCTCCCTGCTTCCCATAAAACGGCACAAAGACAGAGCTGCAGTAACAACACGCTCCAGCCCAAAAGGCTCCCCACGGTCTGCACTGCAGGTACAGATCCGAGGGAGCAGCAGGAAGCTCTCCTATCCTGCAGCTCCGTGAACCAGATCGTACCCTGCAAGGGAGACCTCACAGACTCATGGCATCAGAGGCATTAACTCAAAACAGGAGATCACTTCTAATTACCTTATTCTTTAGGATCACTGTCCTATGCTGTGGGCAGAGTGCATCCCTTCCCTGGGACACTGAAACCTGCCACCCATCACTCAGGTACTCCAGTGCTGAATTACAGCATCCCACCTTCACACTGTACCACCATCCTGGTGATTTCCCTCCAGCCTCCTCTGCTCCCATGCTCCCTGCCCGGCATCCGGGAATCAGGCTTTTCCATGCATCCTTGTTGCAAGTATCATTCCAAAATGAGAGCACAGCTTGCATTCCCCAAATATCACAAGCTAAGCTTAACAAATTCCCATGCACACTTGGGTTTGTGGCCATGCAAAAGCAGGTTTGGGTCCTGTCCGCTTCCAATTCAGCTTGAAGGTTCTCTGGGATGTTCCCTGTGTGGCTCTGCCTGTCCTTACCATCAGCTAAGGAAGCAGCTGCTCAGCCCGGAGAAGCCACAGGAGGTTCCCCGTTTGCTTGTTTTGACAAGGAGCTTCTCTTTTGAGCTGTCTCTAAGCCAAACATTACCCAAATGATGCTGCCAGACATACAGAGCAAAGACAGCAGCGATTCAGCCATGACCACTCCATGCAGCAGCACACCCAGCCTTGGAGCACAGCAGACCTCTCCACATACTTCCATCCCAGCACCTAAACAGAGGGATGGAGGGTGAGGCATCAGGCTGGGACTCTGGAAAACAGGGTTTAGCGTTTGCCTTAGGCTTAAATCCCTCAGACAAGAGCCAGGTGGGCTGGTACATGCACCTTTCACCATAAAGTTAAAGCCTCCCACAGAGCCACTGCTCCACAGGCACTTAGACAGTGTTTGCTGTTCTCTGCCTCAGCTTACTCATGGAAAAAAAATTTAAAAAATAAAAAAAAATAAAAACAAACAAACAAACAAACAAACAAAAAACAAACACCACCACCACCCCCAAAAAAAAAAAAAACAACCAAAAAAAAGAGAATTTTATCCTTCCTATTCTTATTCCACTTATGGGGTTGTTTCACTGGGAAAAGGGGAAAAGGTAGCAGAGGTGGAGTCTTGGTAAGGGTTGGACCTGCCAATGCTAGTAGAAAAAAACCTTTGCTTCTCTTCCCTCACTGCAACTCAGATCAAGAGCACCTAAACACCAACATCTGGCTGCACACCAGGAATGCCACATCTGCAAAGACAGAGAGCTAATCCAGGGGAGCAGAGGTCTCACGCAGCAGCAGAGAGGCACATGTTGTACTCTCTCCCTGTGCCCACCACACCACAGACCACCCAGCCAGAGCTGGCAAACAGGAGTACAAGGAGACCTCCTGCAAATATCCAGCCATTTTTCCACATTCTTCATGTTCCATTTAATGTCCACTGCCAGTGGGGAAAACACACCCCCCCCATTGCTCAGCAGAGCCAGACCGCCCAGGCGAGAGCCCCCAGGGTGATTCAAGGCATGTGAGATGAGCCCTTCTGAAAATTAAATCACAAGAAAATTGCATTATTACTAATAAAATTACGCACAAGGAAATTAATTTGCTTTTTCTCCCCCACATGCTATCAATCTTTTCCCAGAGAGCATCCATGGTGCTACAGTTACCAGCTCTGCACACCAGTCTGGGCTTTTGCAAAGCTTTTGGGGAAAACCTTACTGGTTTATCCTAGAAAGACTGGTTTGGGTTGGAAGGGACCATAAAGACCATCTCATTCCAACTCCCTGCCATGGGCTGAGACACCTTCCGCCAGACCAGGTTGCTCAGAGCCCCGTCCAACCTAGTTTCGGACACTTCCAGGGATGGGGCAGTCACAGCTTCTCTGAGCAACCTGTGCCAGGGCCTCACCACCCTCACAGGGAAGAATTTTTCCTAATCTTAAACCCATTCACTTTCAGTTTAAAGCCATTCTCCCTTGTTCTGTCACTACATGCCCTTAATCAAAAGTCCCTCTCCCGGCATTTATGAGTCTGATGTTAAAGCAGGAGCCTCTGGCATGCGGTTTTTGCAGGCTGAGGGGGTATCAGGGCACCTAACTTTGGGAAAGGAACAGATCAAACTCCCTGGTGCTCAGCAACTTCCCAAGAGGGGACCTGGCAGAGACAGGCAGTGGGGCTCTCAGGTCCTCAGTGGCACATGAGGTCTGCAAAGCCCAAGAGCTGCCATCAGTGCCAGAGCCCAGTGTCCACCCCACACGAGAGACTTCCCACAAAACCACCGTGAAATGGGATGACATCACAAACCCAAGCATCCAGGAGCTGGGAAACGCAAAGTTTGGACCCTACCAGCCTGGGGAAACATCCTATTAACCACATCAGGATGGCAACAGCCGGCACGGCCGCCGGTGTATTCCCAATGTGTTAAAGACAGAAATACTGGGCTTTGTGTTTGATTTACTGCTGGATGGAGCAACTGAGGGTGGCCGAAGGGGCACATCCCACGCAGTGTGAGCGGGAAGGGCTCCGGCTTCATCTCCCTGCCACCAAAGAGAGCTGTAGGATCCAGGCAGTTAATTAGCGAGCAGCCGTTCTAGGGACTCACTCCGCCAGCCGACAATTAACGAGGCCATCCCTCTGCTTCCTGCCCGGCCATGATTTATTCATCTGGCATCCCCAGTGGGATGCAAAAGATAACAAGGCACCGAGTGCTTGCCGAGCCCATATGTCAATTTATTTTCCCAGTGCGGGACTGCCTGAGTCACCGGCCAGGAGGTTCCCTGGGCACACAGGGATGAACAAGGAGCTGAAAGGGCCAGGGAGAGCCTGCCTCAACACTGGGCTGCTCTCCAAAAAAAGCAGGAGCAGCCTCAGTGTTATCACAAGCTGTTTTATCATGGAAGCCATCCCAAAGAAACCTTACCAGCTTCACGCTGACCTGGATCTCGCCAAAGCAACGTGCCACATCTAATTAATACAGGGGCTCCCAGCTCCTTCGGGTGTTTTATTAAACATTATTCCCCAGATGAAGTGCCTAAGGCAGGGAGCTGCTCTGGACCAGTGACACTGGAGCAGAATGTGCTGCAACAGCTTCTCCCAAGCAATTCTGCTGAGCAGACACAGGGAGGGGGAGCTTGTAATTTAAATGCAGGACTGAAGCACATGGCTGCAGCCTTGGTCACACAGTGAGTGCCAGGTGGGAGAAACTAATCCAGGACCTGGAGCCGGGGTTTTCTCACAGCACCAAGGCAAACTATGGGAATAACTTAATTAAAGGAAAACAGTAAGTAAAACCAGTGGGTTCTAGCTCTGCCAAGCACTTCTGTTTTGTCAAGTTTGTTAATCTCTCCAACTTTCTCTGACTCAGACTTGAACACTTTTTGGAGCTAAATACAAACCACAGAATCATTTGGGTTGGAAAAGACATCTAAGATCATCAAGGCAACCATTAACCCAGCACTGCCAAGTCCCACTAAACCATGTCCCCAAGTGACGCATCTGTACAATGCCCTCGCAGCAGGGCTCGAGCCACAGCAAAAGCAGAAGGCAATGACCCCAAACGCATTCAAAACTCACTCGGCATCCAAGGAAAACTATCTTGGGAACTTCCAAGTTTCCTCTACGTCCCTCGAACCACCTCACAACTTAAGGGACCTCCACCCAAAGTGCACCGTTTCCATGGAATGCCACCCTCCAGCTTGGAGCTGAGCAGCCCAGCTCAGGAGGTACAGGAGATGGAGCACAGTGGGTGGCAGCTGCACCACAGGGATGATGCCACCAACATGACACCCCCCAGACTCTCCCGCCAGCCCCAAAGAGGACAGGGAACACTCCCGCTCCCCCCGGCTGCCCACCTGGGCTGGGGGCTCTCCGGTACTTACTCCCACTCCTTCCTCCGTGCCTGTGGCGTGCTCTGCATCTTGTGTGCCTCGTGTGCCTTGATAATGTCCCTCTGCTCGATCAGCCCGCCCCGCCGGCGCTTGATGACGTCCGGGCTCACGGGCACGTACTGGCCCAGCCCCAGGTCGAAGGCGCTGCCGGTGTCCGCGTCGGCATCCCGGGAGCGGGGCTCGTAGAGGGCGTCAAAGCTGGCAGCCCTCGAGACCAGGGCCTCGGCCAGGCCCTCGGGCTCCAGCAGGTTGCAGGACTGGGTGGTTTGCATCAAGCCGAGCCGGTGCTTTCGCCACGTCTCCTCCTCGGGCAGGGCCAGGACGTAGCGGGGGGAGGCACCGTCCAGCTCAGCCCCCCTGCCCGGCGCGCCCATGGAGCACGTGCCAAATCCCAGCATCTTGGGTGCTGTTGCGGCTCATCACTCTGGAGGGGAACAAGACAGAGAGGACAGGCTCAGGGGTTTGCTCTGTTTGCACCACAATTCCCTCCCTTCCCCCCATGTCAACCAAAAGTCCCAGTTCTCCAAGGTTTGTTGGATTAGACTGTCTCCAACCAGGCACAGCACACACAAATCACCGGGCCCCCAAGGTTAGGGCAAGGGGTACCACTGCCTGCCTTGGTGCTCTCCTCATCTCTCCCAAACTGGGCACCCCTGCACCTCTTGAACCTGCAGCTCTCTGACCCTGCAGCCAGCTCTCCCTGGAGCAGCAGAGCTTCCCATAGATGAATCACAGCAAAATTACAGGGGAGGAGCCTTGGGGCACCCAGGTCAGATCACCCCTGCACTCCTTCCATTTGGTTGGGTTTTCTCTATGGGGCATGTCTGGTTGGATCATCCATATCCCACTCCAGCCCCACATTCATGGGATGACAGACAGGCAGAGACAGGCAGCACTTCATGAAGCTGGATGTGGAAATATCACTGTGACTTTGAGTCAGGAGCTACACACGGGAGCAAAAGGCACAGGAACACTGTCAGGAACACCTTGCCATGTAATTCTCCTTTGCTAAGCAAAGCAGATGATGCCCTATAGACAGGAGATGCTTGTGTCTGAGAATCTACCCAAAGCCTTGTCATGGTGAAACACTGTATTCTCATTTTGGAATTGCTCCAGGAAGGCCTTTGCTCCATCAGTCCCTGAGATTCCTCTCCCAGTGTTTGCCTGTGATGGAGGTGAAAGAAGGGACAAGGGAGCTGGGGCTGTTGCTCCCTTCTTAACTACATCCCTGATACAGGAGAAAATAACCCAGCAAGGAAAAGGAGGATTTAAATCCCCCAATAATGCAGCATACTGAGCACATCATCACTTTAACCCCTCCTCCAGAACAAACAGGGAGGTGAAAACAGAGGTTGGGATAAAGGCTGGGAAACAGCACACCAGGAGAAAAAATAATATAGAAAAAAAAAATCAACAGTAACTGGAGGGACAACATAGAGCATGGCCCTTCATCCTCATCAAAATAAGCCTGACATCTCCCTGCTGCAGGGGAAGGGATGGACAGCCCAGGGGAGCATCCTATCTCCTTCAGGTCTGTGGTGATGCACTGTAAATAGAATGTATCTAAAATCACCCCCAAATTTAAACCTGCCTAGCCCAAGGGATACTCAGCCCTTGGCAAGCTCTCCAGAAAGGAAAAGGCAACTGCCAGCAAGAGCCTCAGCAAATTAATTAGCACATTGATAAGATGAGTTGGCTGCTCCCACTGAAAGCTATAAACAGATCCTTCACTCCACTACTTTGCTTACCCATGCGACTTTTTTTAGGAGCATTAATTACTTTTTCAAGTCAGTTCTGGACACCTTTATAAGATCTCATTTTCCCCAACTTCTGCTTTTCCTTTTCATCTCGCTGTGCTCGTTTTCAACCCTCCCTTGCTAAAGTTTAACTCCTTGTTTTACTCCAGGTTTCCTTGAGGCTTTTTTTCTTTTGTATTTCTGGTTTGGGTGGGTTTGTTTATTTATTTTTTTTTCTGTAGCTGGTGAGATTTTTGTTTTGGTTTTTTGTTTGGTTAGTGTTGTTTTTGTTTTACTTTTTTTTTTTTTTTTTCAAAAAACTGTTGTTCTGAGGCCCTGTTCCTTTCCTAAACATTTCCTTGGCAAGGACAGGAGGCGTTCAGGCACACCAAGCATGAACACTCCAGGTTTTCAGCGATGCTGTGGCTGCAGCAGAGCCCTGAGGACAATTAGCCAAGAGCAAATGAGGACACAACCCAAGGGCAGGTCCAGCATCCATACAGAGAGTGGCTCTCCTGATGCCTACCAATGCACCTCCCACCAGGCTGGCTGCTCCAGGGACACTGGTGACTCCCAGGCTTGGAGACAAGCAGGAAAGCTCAAGCAGAGACCTCAAACGAAACACCAAGAAAGTTTGAGGAAATAAATAGAAATAATTAGCTTTGCCTCCGCCTCAGCAAACAGGGCTCACGCTGCCAGCGGAACAAGCCACGTTCCCTCTGGAGAAGTGACAAGGAGAGAAGGGAGGATGCCAGAACATTTTGTGAAGGGAAGCTGACTAGGCTTACGTGCTAACGAGGGCGCTCGCGGGGTACCGAGCACCCGGCACCGGGGCATCCCGTCCTCTGGCCTCTGGTCCCCTCCTTACACGGAAAACAAACACACTTTATTTCCACACTAAATCTGAATTGGTGGGGAACAAAACACCACGTTTGCTCATCACGTAATTCGGCTTCTGCGCTGTTTAAATGCCAGCCCTGCCTCTGTCAGCGGGAAACAACTCGGTATGTGCAGGAAATGGACCGTGGACAGAGCTGGGACCACGGAGGCAGCCAGCAGCCCAACTTCCGTGCTGGGTTTGCTTAATAACATATAGCTTGAGTGCATATCATAGAACGGCCTGGGTTGCAAAAGACCTTGAAGATCATCTCATTCCAAACCCTCCGCCATGGATTCCTTTTACTAGACCAGGTTGTTCAGAGCTCCATCTAACCTGGCCGTGAACACTTCCAGGGGTGAGGCAGCCACAATTTCTCTGGGCAATGTATGCCAGTGGCTCACCACCCTCACAGGGAAGAATTCTTTCCCAATATCTAATCTAAATATACTCTCTTTTCAGTTTGAAGCCATTCTCCCCTTTGTCCTGTCACTCCATGCCTCTATAAATAGACTGTATCCATCTTTCTAATAGGCTTCAGGTATTGGTGCCTCTGAGCCCTTCCAGCTGCAAATCAGTCTTTTCCTGGGAATAAACCTAGGCTGCCACACAGCTCCCTGGTAACAGCTGGACAGAATATGGCTTCACAGCTCCATTAATGACAGTTACTAGTTAAAAAAGCAAAGGAACATAGCATATCCACCTGTACAACCCCCCCTATAGTCCCACATGTGGTTTCCCACAGGTGACCCCAGCTCATACTTGCTGTCCATATCCCTGGTTGCACGACTGGGATGCAGTAAGAGCATAGGACAGACCTGCACAGGACTCCAAGCAGCCTCTGCCACCCCAGCCTCCACAGGACAGGGGGACATTACTGCCCAGCAATGGTACATTTGATGTACCATTGATACAGGAGAGCTAAGGAACTGCTGTGCTGTGACACATCGCAGGCTTTCAACACCTGAAAATGAAGTCTCTACAGGCTCTTATCTCCCAAACTTCAGTCTCAAAGTAATAAAAGTCAGGAAATTTACTGTTTGCTCCTGCTGCGGAGAAATCATCCAGATAAAACCATGGCCACGGGGCCAAACTGAATTAGAGAGGGGATATTCACCTGCAAACACATGGGCACTTGTGCTTTCACCTGCACAGTTGCTGGGAGCAGAATGACACTCCCAGCTCAGCCCAGGGCATATCTGTGGACACAAACCACCCAGCTGTGTTGACACAGCTGGAGCTCAGCCCATCTAATGGGGATCTCATTAGAGAGACTGCATCCAGCATCCCTCCAGCCCCTCCTGCACGGGATTGCCATGGCCAAACAGGGACAGAATAGTGAGCAGCTCTGGCCCCTTAGTCTGTGCATCAGTGTGGGCTGAAATGGGACACAAGCACCCAAAGGCAGCATCCCACCCCACAAATCACTGAGAAGAGCCTTTTCAAGCACCAGAGCACATGTGACAGAAGAAAAAACAAACAGATCCTCTCTGCAGCATCCTCAAGAGGTGCTACACACTGCCAAGAGACCCAGCCCCGTCATCCCAACCCCAACCGTGTGCCACAGCCAAGGAATGCAGCCCCAGCAGGCAGGAGGCCCTGGAATCTCACAACATACTTCATTTTTTTCCTCTAGCAGCTGATTAACTAATAAAGAGCTGCTGTGAGAAGTGGGTTCCCAGCAGCACCACTGACCTACAAAGAGGAAATTCCTTTTAGGGGTTTTCTCTGCCTGTGTTTGTGTTACAATGGCAGCAATCATGTCTTTAGCCAAGTAACTGTGTATTACCATAATAAGTACACTCAGCACTTAAGGCACTGGGTGAGCTCTTTGCTTCCTTTATCTGAATAAACTTCACCAAAACCATTGGAGTTAAAGCAGAAAGGCTTAATGCTGTGCTGGTCCAGGGGGGCTGATCTTCCCCAGGCAGCACAAGGGTCCAGCACCACAATGCTGAGCTCCAGCACTGCCATGAGCCCCGGGCGAGCAGGGAGGCAGAGATCCCTCCCTGGAGAGGGAGTAATGGACAAGCCCTGGCTACTGTATATTCAACAGGCAACAAAGCTGCTGGAGTCCTCCAACCATGGTCCAGCACCCCAGCAGGCTTCCCTGGGGATTTGGGGGGTGATTTTGACAGCAGCACCAGAGCAAGACGCTGTTAAATATATATATAGAATTTATAAGATATTGTGTATATATATAAAATATAAACCTACATGAGAGCATCTAGGATGCTGCTCCCAAGCATCTTGGGGACACCCCAAGCCAGGCAGGGGTTTTCTGCTTCACCAGCCCACAGGACATGTCTCCTTCCCAAACTTGGCTGTTCTGCCTGGGAACTCACCTGCTTAGATATGCTGGCCTAGGTTCCATCCTTCTGGGGGCACAGGGATGCTCCAAATCCATCCCCTGCTGCCCCTTCCCTCCGACTCACTAACCTGCTTCTCCCAGGCCACGGGGGCCACTTGATTTTCAAGATGATCAAATGCCATCTGCCTCTCTGTGCTCAGCCATGCTTGCCCTGAGCTGCTAATTATTAGTCCTTGCTCAAGGGGAGGAGGAGAGCTCACGCAGAGTGGATCAGGAGAGCACTAAAGCTCGGAGTGCTCAGAAGAATTTCAGCGTGGGGCCCTTCCAAACAGAGACAGATGGGCTGCGAGAGCGGCTGATTCATCCTCGTGGCCTTTTCCTCTCCTGCCACGTGCACTTCCCCTCACAGTGGCATGGATGCCGTGGTGGGTGAGCCCTGCTTGGGTCAGCTCCGGACTCCCCCCCAGGTCCTGCAGCTTTTCTGGCCGGGTCTGTGCAGGGCACTGGCTGCAGGAGCCAGCTGGAGAGGGTGTTTTTTTTCAGTTGAGTCATTTGATACCGGGGAAAAATTTGTTGGATCAAACCCTCCTCTCACAGCCCCCGCCACTGGCAGGTTTGCAGCAGCTCTGCTGGGAAGGATAGATCCCAGCATCCTTGGTACCCATGAGAGCCAGGGCTGCATCCTGTGCTTGGGAGCTTTGTATGACAACAGGAACAGAGAGACACTTAAGCAAGGTGGGGAAGAAAGCAAGAAAGGAGACATTTACGGGCAAAGGCTCCTTGCACAGAGGTAGTCCTACATTCAGCAGAAGGGGGAGGTGAGAGGACCAGGTCACATGTCCCAACACAGGAGAGCCAGGGAAGGCAGCACCTCATGCACCAGCATGTTCAGGGCAGAGGGACATGCTGAAATCAGAGACAGACCACTTGGCTCATTTCTTAAGAAACATTCATCACCCGTTCATATCTAAAACTCACTATTTTTTAGGCCTTCACAGCTCCAAAACAACACAACAAAGACCCCTGGAACACCTACAAAGATCAGATAGAGGAAAGAGCACAGCTTAGAATACCCAGGGGCTGCTTCAGGCTGGGAGATGCTCTGGCACCAGACGTCAGACAACCTTTTGTCTGGGAAACAGCTTTTGTTCTGCCATGCCAGGGTTTTTACAGCTGGAGTGACGCTCCAGCAGCAGAGCCCACTCCTCAGGGCTCGGCACTGCTTCCTAGGAAAAGCTGCACTGAGTCCAGATGGAGCCAGGCTGCTGCTCAGGCCCCATCCCAACAAGGAGGCATCTCTGAGTCCAGCAAGACCTCAGTGAGTGTAAGGGCTCACCTGTGCCAGCAGTGGGGTAGCACAGCCCTGGATACGAGAGCCCTCCTTCAGAGCACCACTCCCAGGGGGATCAGCTTTAGGAATATCAAAACACGAAATTATCTCATCTCTCCTCTAAGATCAACTGTTAAACAACCCCATTATTATTTATATAAATAAATGTACATCAAATAAATCAGCCCTCCATCTCCATCACGGAGAGCTAGGAGAGACAGAGACTACCAGGCAGTGAGCCCCAGCCCTGGGGACACTTTCAGTGCGTGGGAAGGCATGGCATTGCTGGGGTGGCACTGGGAGACAGGGCTCTATCTGGCCTGACACAGGGGTAGCACAAGGCATGGACAGCAGGGTGTCACAGTGATTGAGAACACCCATCCTGACAAACAACCCAGTGCCCAAATTTCTTCCAGCAGCACCTTTGAGACAGTCTCATCTCATCACCTCTCCCTGCATCCCTTGCTGCAGGGCAGGCAGGTGTCTCTGCAGCTCAAGGCAACGCACCCCTCATCACACATCCATCACATCTACAACCTGCCACCCCCCAATTCCAGCCCCACACTAGTAACCCAGATCCCCGGGAAGGCAGAGGAAACGCAGACAGACAGACCTGAGGGGGTGTGTTCCATCAGCCGTGGGCAGGGAAGGGGGACGTGGGACAATGCCTGGCACAGCTCAGTGTTCCCCTTCAAGCTCTTCCATCCAGCAGGGCCAAGGGGAGAGGTATTGCTCCAGTGGGAACCGTGCTCTGCAAACAGCACGGACCAAGCTTGGCAACAGAAATAATCCAGGATGGAAAAGCAAGCGTGATTTGTGCAACAGCAGCATCCAGAACCCAGCAGTGCTTTAAGCTGTACGTAGCCAGGGAGCGTGCCCTTAGGAGTTTGCTTTCCAAAGAAGGGCAGAGCCGGGACTTCTTAAGATAATTTCCAGGCCACCCTCCAGGAATTAACTCTGCTCCTGCACAAGAGCATAGGCTGTCACCCCTATGGAGCTACGCTGCCCTTCTCCCTCCACTCCCACAACAAGGAGGTTCTCCTTGGAAAAGCCCAACGACCCTTCTGACTGCTTGTCATTCCCCAAAATGCAGAGCAGGCAGCCAGAGACAACGTAAAGCACACCTATGGAAACTGCCCCCAGCTCATGGTCCTTTAAACTGTCCCCTCACCCACCCATGGGCAGGGGGAGAGTGACATCTCCATGTCCCAGCCCACCATTCCCTGAATATTTGGCGATCCAAGAGCCAGTGCACACGGGTAGTCATGGACAGAGCCCCACCACCCCGAGGAAAGCCTGAATTTACACTTTATTTAGCACACAGCAGCAGCAGTGCTGGCTCTGCACGTCACACCTCGGCTGCTCCCGCACCCAAGGAATGGGAAGATGGGAAGCAGTGCTGCCAAGCCTGGTAACTCAGCCTGAGCTGGCACATTTCAAAAGGGGACAAGTGGCCCCAAGTGACATCAGGGTTCAGCATCAGTCCCCATCTGCCTCAGTCCAAAAGCAGCTGAAGAATTGCCAAGGTATAGAGAGGAACAGGAGTTGCCAGCAAGAGCCAGGATGTGTTAGAAGTTGCTGTGCGACAGAGAAAGAAAATGCTTTTAAAAATAAATAGAGCAGATTCTGGGATGCACTGCTGGCAGAAGGCAGCCAGCCCTGGCTCCTCGCTCCAGAGCACCTGAAATACAGCAGCAGCAGAAGAAAGGGCTGAGAACAGGGTATTGCTGCTGATGTAGGACATCAGAAACCCAGGTCAGCTTGAAAACAGAGATGTAAAGAGGATTTGATGTAGATAGAGAAGGAAAAACATGGAGCCATGCATGAAGCATTCAGGTCCTTCTGGGCACTGCTCTGGGAAAAGTTTGTACCCCCATGTCAAAGCAGGCTGAACATACGTGGCCCCAAAATCATAGAATTGTGGAATGGGTTGGTTGGAAAGTACTTGAAAGCTGATTTGGTTCCAATACCACTTGCCATGGGCAGAGACACCTTCCACCACACCAGATTGCTCAGAGCCCCATCCAGCCTGGCCTTGAACACTTCCAGGGATGGGGCAGCCACAGCTTCTCTGGGCAACCTGTGCCAGTGTCTCACCACCTCAGTTTCTTCCCACCAGCTAATCTAACCTGCCCTCTGTCAGTTTGAAGCCATTTCCCCTTGTCCTGTCACTCCAGGCCCTTGTTGAAAGCCCCTCTCCAGCCCTCTTGTAGCCCCTTCAGGCACTGGAAAGGGCTCTAAGGTCTCCCCAGAGCCTTCCCCTCTCCAGGCTGAACCCCAGCTCTCTCAGACAGTTTTCATAGGAGAGGTGGCCATGAGACCCAGGAGCTGCTCAGTCTGGGCTCCCAAGAGGGTTGTCCTGGGTCTGAGCAGCATCCCATGCATCACCAGCACATGTCCCAGTTCTGGCTTCATGCTCCAACTTTCAGCTTCTCCAAAAACACCTGTGTTAGCCAGGAGCTGCCTGCTGGGATGTGGCAGGAAGGTCTCACACACACACCTTGGACTACAGCAATGCAGGAGGATGGCATCCTGTGGCCACAAAATTAATGTTTAACCTGGCAAAGCCAGGGAGAACAAGTTCTCATTTCCAGCAGTGCCTTCACTGAGGTGACTCACAAACCACATCGTGTGTCACTGCTTAATAGACCCGCAAAGGTAATTTTACCATCATGCAAACATCAGATTCCTGGCACAAGGAGTCACAGCACCCCTGAGAGGGTAAAACAAAGGGATGCTGTAAAGGTGAGAGACAGCAGGCTTTATTCTTCTTTGACTTCTGTTCCCATTATGTAGAAAGACTCAGCAAAAAGGTCTTCTTGTTTGTGCAAAAATGAAGACAATCTCTTGCGCAAATTGCACGGTGAAGAAGGGAAGGGGATAGAGAATAAGTCTACCCTGCCATGCTGGGGGAAGAAATTCTTCCCTGTGAGGGTTGTGAGGCCCTGGCACAGGTTGCCCAGAGAGGCTGTGGATGTCCCATCCCTGGAAATGTTCAAGGCCAGGCTGGATAGGGCTCAGAGCAACCTGGTCTAGTGGAAGGTGACCCTGCCCATAGCAGGGGGAGTGGAACAAGATGATCTTTAAGGTCCCTTCCAACCCAAACCACTCCAGTATCATATGAAGATCATGCTATCCCAGCAGCTACAGCCACAAGGACAGGGCAGAGCCCCAAATCACTGGTAAACAGACCAAAACCTTCCTGATTCCACCCTAAAGGAGGAAAAACAGTTTTTCCTTTTGCTCCTTCATGCAGGTCTTCCATAACCAGTCCCTGTTCACCCTACACACTGCAGAGAACTGACTGGATTTGCCTTATCTTATCCTTTTACCTTATCCTGGCTTGAGCAGGGTTGGGACAAATGGATAACAAAAAGGAATTTCTTGCCTGTTAACATAACAGATGCACTAATCAGGCCCTGAGGACCTTTCAGCAAGCAACCAGCTTCCCTGCTGATTAGGAAAGCATGTCCCAGGACACTCGGCTGCTCAGGGGCAAAAGCCTGGACCAGCCACTCTCCTTCCTCCCATTCCACACCTGTCCCTGTCATCCTCAGCCACTCCAAGTTGCCACACACCCCCCCAGAGCTCATCCTCCAAGGCCAGTTTCTCTCTGGGGAGACAGGAGCAAAACAAATAAATGTTACTGTAGAGCTAAAAAGAACATTTCGGCAATCCTGCTTTTTTCCACCAGGACTAATAACCTGGCTCAGCAAGCACCGAGTCCTCACCTCCCACCCAACGCACACACTCCCAGGAAGTCTCAGGGGCTTCTCTCCTGCCCAGGGGAGATCACCAAGACCCTCAGGAAAGCTTGCCTGCTTTCTTCTGGCTCCCAAAGACAGCGATACTGGTGGACTAAGGACTGGTGGGCTAAGCCAGCCTAAGCATGAACACAATCACTTCGCTAAGATGCCAAGAGATGGGTTTGAGCTTCTGGAAACCATCCAGGCAAGAGGACAGGCACAAAGCATGGCATCTTTAGGCATTGCTCTTTTGGATAACACCCAGTTGGACCCCAGCCACTGTGAGTGGCCTCCTCTCCCTCCAGCAACACAGGAATGCCCCTAATTCCCAGTGCCAGTTCCCCCTCCAAACCACAGCCACAGTGGTGCTGATCGCCCACCGTCTGCCTTGTTTCCTTACAGCCAGCAATTCCAGCACCTCCCTTTGGACCAAAGCCACTGCCTTGTCGTTGGGCTCCCTCTCCTCCTCAAAATGTTTCTTCTTACCAGGAGAGCTCATCCAGCTCCGCTTTCCCTTCTTTTATCCGTTTGCTACAATTGCTGGCATCGAGCCCCAACTGCCTTCCCTCCTTCTCCTCTTTATTTGTGGCACTATTTCATCTCTGCTGTTTCATCCCTCTGAAGCACGTTTCACGGAATAATTTACACCAAAGCAACCTTCCTGCCAGATAGCTGCTTTGTGGGACACTTGAGCACGGTGAAAATGAGCTCAAATTAAGGATGAGACTAATTCACAGAGAAGAGGAGGGCAAGCACAGCCAGGAATAACAGCCAAGCCCCAATCTCCAGGCTCTGTGCTGCTGATAGCTGGAGCCTGGGAAGATCCAGGAGGAAAAGAGCAACATACATCCCATAAAATATAAATAATGGTGTGAGAAATAAGATGCACACCAGTCCAGCCCAGCATCCTCCACAGTCCTGGCTGAGCAGTCAGTCCAGGCATGGAGCTAGAAGGAGTTTTGCTCCAACCCAAGCCGACTGCTCCACTCATCAGCCCCATCTCCCTACTGAAATGATGCCCAAAGGCTCAATTAGCTCATGACAATTTACTCATGAAATCATCCCTTTTACAGCAGCTTGGACTTCACCACATTTCCGAACATCAGCGCTCACATGGCGACGACACGCAAACGGCTACTCATCAGTGGCACCTCCATCCATCCCTCTCCGTCTCCAGGAAGGCAGACAAGGCTCCTCCACAGGCAACACACAGCTCTTTTTACACTGGGGAACTGCCATCTGTAATTTTTAGACACCTCGAGGATGGCTGAGGACCGGCAGTGCGAGACTGACAGCGTATGTCACTCAGCCTGCAGACACCTGGGGGGTTCTCCTCCAGCGTGGCACAGCCACCCAGCACTGCCAGGTTATCCAGCACGGCCCCCTCACTCACCACCAGCCCTGTGCTTGCTCACACTGGACACCAGCAGAGCCCATTTGCTTCCAGACCTTTGGCAACTCATAAATGGGCAGTGCTATTTCTGGCAGCATCACTCCCCCTCTCTCTCCTCTTGCCCACTCGCTCCTTCCTAAATAGTTTAACGCCACTGATTTTCCCCTGCCAGCCATCCACCGTCTGCCAGCAGGCTTTGGAGCACCGGCAAGATGTTTGAGCAAGCTGGAGAGAACCAAGCAATCATCCCTCACAGTCCCCAGCCCCCCCCCCCCCGCATACCTACAAGTGGCAGCAACCAAAATTCATCCCTCTCAGGAGGGTACCACACTGACACATCCACCCTTTCCCACGCTGGCAGGCACTGATACATGATTCCCATCCAGCATTTCAGGTTTAAACCAGGTCATTTTCTTGCTTTAAACCTTGTTTGTGTGTTAGCTGCCAACTGAACCATTTGTGAGGGCTCCAGTCTTCCTCCAGTGCTTCTTGGTCTGTCTAGGGCACCTTAAAACTCCACCATGGTAGCACAGAATCACCATTTGGGAATACAACATTCATGTCTGCTTGGATTTTACACCCTTCTTCCTGTCTGAAATGAACTGGACAACCCCTACTAACAGGGCCAGCAATTTGTCACAGTCCCAAGCTGAAAACAGAAGGTGCTCAAAGCCTGCAAGCACCCAGATGGGATCCTCCATCTCAGAGGGCACCCGGCACAGGGTCCACAGGAGCCAGCACTGCAGCCAGGACCAGGGCTCTCCAGGAAACCTGAGGCTTCCCCTAAAACAGTGGTTGCCAGGGCCAAGCCTCCTCCAGCTCCAAGAGCTGCTCCCAGGCTCTGCCCCAGAGCTCCACAACACTGTCACCTGGCCTTGAACACTTCTAGGAGTGAAGCAGCCATGGGTCCAGGAAAATAGGTGAAGGCAACTGGTCTGTCCTGGTCCTTTTTCTTGCCTAAAGTCTCAGAGTGAAACAACTCTAGGATCCTGACAGGGAGAAAGCAGGCTTTGTGTCCAGCACTTTGCTGTTCCCTCCTCCCCTGCCCCTTCCCATTCTTGGACACAATCCCTTATTGAGGAAGCACCAGGTGGACACTAAGACATAAGCCTGCCCCATCTCCTCCAAAAACACCCTTGAGCCAGAGTACTGGGCACCCTTAGGCTAAGACTAGCCCTACACATGAACCATGCCCTTTGCCAGCCAAATACAGACCAGAGCAGACCCCTCACATATGACCAACCTCCCAGATGCATCCTGCACCACCTTGGGATGTCTCTCCATCCATCCCCAGCCTTGCACACACAGACTGTGTCTTGGCTTGTTTCCACCATGCTCCGGTTTATTTTGCACAGAAAACCTGGCCCCAGAAATTCAGCAGCAAAGCTTGTTAACACCAGCAAGTGCCCAAAGAAGGTGTCAAGCTGCCTGCAAAGAGCTTCCCAAGCTGTCAGCATCCCTGTGGCGTTGGGAGGCAAGGCTGGGATTCTAGGCACAAGACTCAACACAGCCCTCAGCATCCAAGTTACACCTCGGAGGCAAGAACAGTCCACAGTGTTTTTAGGCTCTTTCCAGCCACTTTGGATCTCCAAAATGTTGAATCACCCATATCTTGGAATGGATCCAAGAGCAAACCTCACGTATTCACCTCACTTCCAAGAGCAAGGGGGGTTCCACACTGCCCAGTGAACAGCCAGGAGCCAAGCCAACACCTCTGGGTCAAGCTCCCTCCCCCCTACACTCTTCCCCATTCTGTCTGAAAAACCAAGTGAGCAACACAGATGAGGACCAGAGCACGACTATGGTGCACTGCTTGGTCCAGATGTGGCCCAGCACATCTGGAGCCCTGGAAGCAGCACTACAGACACAGGCCCCACTGCCCAGCCTGACCCTCCAAATAAGCTTTGAACCAAGGATGCTACACACCAAGCAATGCATCCTCTAAAAAGAGGTTTGGGTGCTTCCCACACCCCACAGGAGCTGTAACACGAGGCCAATGCAGAGTGTTTCTAAAAATCCCAGCCTGCTGCGGAGCCCCGCGCACGTACAGCCCGCTTGAAACGGCTAACGGATTGCATTTATTCCAAGCCTGCTACTTCCATATGCCAGGGGGAAAAAATAATAAAAAAAAGAAAAAAAAAGAAAAGCCCAAAACCAAAGCAGTGATAAATTTCTAAAGCTACTGTAGCAAGGGAGGAAAAAAAAAAAAAAACCACACAAAACCCATAGTAGAAGCAGCTTCGTGGCATCTCCCAGAAACTCCCCTGTGCTGCAAATGCCAAATTATTAAGTGAAAAGGAAGGAGGGGGGACAAAAAAAAAGCCCACACTTCCATAACAGATTGGTATTGTGTACAAAAGGACAACAATAACCATGGTCTCTCTCACTGCTGCTGTCGTATTCAGCATCCGCTGCAGCAGCTTGTTTGAGAAGTAAAACCTGCGCCTTCATCCCCAGGTCTGAAGGAAGACACGGAAACACAGGCTGCCTTGGGAGAGTGGGAGAGTCCAGACACCAGGCTGTGATCTAAAAGCACTTAACCAGGAGTGGCAGGAGGAACAAGAGTTCACCCTGAACCAAACAGAACTGGCCCGATTTCACACCCTTGTTGCTTGGCTTTCCCCAGGGCGATGCCCAGGGATGCTCAGAGCTCAGACAGCTCCTGTGCAAAGTGTCACAGAGGTGTCTGGCAGTGAACAAGGGGCTCAGTCCCCCAGCCAAACCCGCACAGAGCTCCTCAGCAATCCCAGGGCCAGTTCCGACCCAGCCATAAGCTTTCCATCCAGGAAAGCCTCAGGCAACAAGCCCCTCACCCCCGCTGGCCCTCACAGCAGCTGCACAGTGCCAGCACACTCACAGGGTGCAGGAGGGTAAGCTGAGGGTGCTCATCTTGGGCTGCACCACCCACAGCTATGGCAGCTCCTTCCGTGGCTCACCCGACCACCGTGGTGTCCTGGGACCCTGCACCACACCGGAACCAATTAGTCCCCTCTGGATCCAAAGTGATCCTTGTTAAAAACAGGCTCCACACCTCTGACTCTCCCAGCCCACACGGGCATCATCACCTTGGCCCCATCATGCCTAATGCCAGTGGCACGTGACAAACACCTTATCTCATGCTGGGGAGGGAGAAAACCCCCAGTAGCCCAGGAAGGAACGAGTGGGCAGAAGAGCTGCAGCACCGTGGCTGGAGCAAGCTCTCCTTCCTCTTCCCTGTAGGATTTCTCCATGCATTTTGCCAGCGTGCACCATCCCAGGCTGGGAGAGGGTTATGGTGGTGCCGCCCACCACCTTTCTCCTTCCTATCTGCAGCATCCAAATAAGTCCAGCCCCAGCGCAGGGATGCTCTGGATGAAGCTCAGCCCTCTCCACATCCTGCCACAGAGCTAAGAACATGGAGCCATCCCAATCCGCTGCAGTGTGCTCAAGGGATCCTGCAAATCTAATGATATTTTGGTTATTTATGAAACCCTGGGGTCTGGAGGCAGGAAACCAGGGAAAATTCAGCTCACTCCAGAGGAAGAACCAGCCCAGCCCAACACACCATGCTGTGGAGATGCAATCCTGGCTCAGAACTAAACGAGCAGCAGTGCCTGACAATTCCCAAAGCGCCCACAGCCACTGAGGCTTCAGGGAAAACACACATCAAGCAAGCTGCTGATTTACCAAAGAGCCCAGAAAACAAGCATGATGTGGAAAACCATGAGTTTGGAGAAAAGATGAGAAGTACAATTGTTTGGCATTAAGAAGATGAAATAAAGGAAACAGCACCTTCAACCCCACCAAGCATCACTGAGAGGTCTCAGTGTTCCCCAGCCAAAACAGGACTAGATCAGAAGTCCCTCCCAGCCCTCACTCCTTGGCAACAGTGTTTCAGAAAACAGACAGACCTGAAAAAGTTAGGACAAAAAGCACCAATATTTTTTAGCTCGTTTTTTAAGATCACAAGCTAAAAGCATTACATGTTTCTATACCCCAACGTGATGTTTATATCTCCTTGGCCGGAGGAAAGAGCCCGATACAGCAGCCTGCAGCATTCAACCCTTGAATCCACAAACCTACAGACCCCTCCAAAAAAAGGGGGAGAAAAGGGATTAAAAACCCAAACAAAGACATCTAAGGCAACCGGCACACAAGGAGACCTTTTCAAGTCACTCATACCCTCCAGCCCTTTGGAAACACATTAAACACTCCGGGACAGCTTTTATATATTGTGCTGGGAACCACGAAGGGCTGGAGGGAGGTGATTTGTCTTCTCCTCACAGTGATGCACAGCAATAGCCACCGGCAGCCCGGGGGATTTCCCAGCGGCGGCACAGGACGTGCAGGAAGGCATCACACAGGCAGCACCTGTGCCTCTGGACCACATCCACTCGGTCCAGCCTCAGCTAGAGGGGCCCCACATCAAGGCAGGGGATGGGAAGGTCCTTCCCACCCCATCGTGCCACTGTGAGTAAGACCATCACAGCAAAGCAACATCCCCTAGGCTGGAAGCATTTCCCAATGCAATTCCGTTAAACAACAATAATACTGATGTGCTACAAGGGCAAGAGATGGGGTGATCAATTCCTGGTGTGGGGTACTCGTATTTTCTAATGGCAAGAATCCAATATCACCTGGAAGGAAGATCTGTCAAGCCTCAGTACTTACTCTGTAGCTCCAGGAGCCATATTCCACTTATTTTCCAAGTCTAGTCTCCTCTAATATATTAAAAAAAAGCCCACCTGAATTATTAAGGGAACTGATGAATAACAGAGTGAGATGAAAACACTGTAAGTTGCTCTCTTCATTCTATCCAACCTGATTTTTTAAAGCATTTAAATTCTCACTTCAACTCTGCTCCTGCTGCTGGGCACTCAAACCACAGTGCAAGCCTTTATTAATAAAATACATATTTGATCCATCAGAGCAGCTTCAGCTTTTCTTCTCATTGCCTCAGCCCAGCTCTCTTCCACGGGCACTGCAGGTAGGACACTCCCCTGAGGATGACAAGGCTGGACTATCACACATACATGTACACTCTCCCCCTTTTCCAAACACGGAGAAACATGCAGCAGAATCCCAGAGCCCCCTCCCATGTCCATGTTCCCCCGTGGCAGGAGGAGCACAGCACTGCTGAGAACTGACCCTGCTCCTTGCTTCGGTGCAGGAGTGACAGTGGGAATTGCCCCCATCCTCAGCACCCTGCATGCCATTCCCTGAGGCGTGAAGCACCCCAGCAGCACCCACACCCCCAGCAGCAAGCAACACCTTCAAGATGCCGAGGTGAAAGCATCACACCCTCCTCCGTCACCTGCGCTCCTGGGAGAAGCTGCTTTGGAGATTCACAGCACGGGATCTCCCCAGCTCATTACCCAACGCCTCTTCTGAAAACCCGGGCCAAGAAATCCGCTTGTTTTCGAGCACCAGTGGGATGGGTGCCTGAGCCTGCTCTCCAGGAGCAGCTCCACAGCCCCGGCAGCAGTTCCTGTTCCTGCCAGGGAAAGCATCCCATGCCTGCGGCTCACTTCCCAGGGTGAGCTGCACGGCACGGATGATGGGAGCAGGAGAAGAGCAAGATCGCATGCAAGAGCTTTACAAATTAAAAACAAAGAGCCTATGTCAGCCTTTGGGGAAGAGACCAACATAATTAAAACATTAATTCAGCTTTTGCTCCAAGCGAGCTCTAGTCACCCAAAAATCCCAACAATGGATAGCATCGGGTCTGAGCCCAGCTCTGAGCCACAGCCCCATCCCCAGGCACACAAAAAGCCCTCTCCACCACCCCATCAACCCCTCTCCGGGGCAGAAGCTGTAAAACCACCTTCCTCCAGAGGGAATCACAGGGAAAACAAGTTCCAGCTCTCAAGGAGCGAAGAGAAAATTAAATACCTGGAATAACAAGTAGGAAATAGGTGACAGCTCCGGGGCTAATAAACCCTCCAAGCGACACTAACAGCTTTCTGCCTGAGCAAAACAGATAAAGTGACTAAAACAAAGTCACGACAGTCACAGGCAAGTCGAGTGAGACATGAAAACAACTGAGTAAGTTTTGGCAGCTGGCTGGAAACAGGCACTGGAACAGAAAGCAGGCAGAGCATCCCCGCTGCCCAGCTCCACAGCCAGCTGTAAAACTTGGCCGTGCAGTGCTGGGAGAAGAACAACGTCACTCCAAAGGTCTGACACAAGAACCTGGACCATAACTCAGTGGGAGAATGATAAAATCCTGCACCAGAGTGAGAAATTCTCTCTCTGAGACCTTTAATAACACACACAAGGGCTCACAGCCCAGAGTGTGGGGACATGGCTGGGTATGGGGCAGGAGAAACCTGCTGAGCAAAGAGTGTAGGCTCCAGGAGTTGCTGGGGGAAAAAACTGCAAAGAAAGGGGGGGAGAAGAAAAAAATTCAGTTTATCTGGTGGAAAATGTCTACTCCAACACAGCAGACACGCTTCATTTCAATTCTGCTTTTTATATCACATCCACCAGAGGAAAAACAGCACCAGATTTAAAAGATGGCTTTCAAACCTAAAGCCTCCAAACCTTCAACTTCCTATTCCAACATGCAACATCATATTTGGCCATTTTTAAAGATTCTACTCTCTCCTCACCCCTCTGACTGGTTCTCATGAATTTGCCTGGTGCAAACCAGTTTCACTCCATAAAGGCATTTCGACTTCAACCAAACTGCTGCCTCTGGTGACACTTCTGTGCATGGTTACCAGACCACACCCTGGTCCATCATGCAGGATGCCCTTGGACTCCCTGGATCACCACACTGCACCTTGAGGAGCTGTTTTCCTCCTCTCCTTGCTCAGCATCAGCCCAACACACAAGAAGGCATTTCTGGGCAACCCCCATCCCCTGGGACACTGGCAAGTGTTCCAAGACCCAGCAGCACTTTTGATGCCCCAGGAGCTACAGAGGGGATGGTCCTGGGACAGTTTCAGGGGTGACAACTCTGGGAAAAGTCAGGCTGGAAGGGGAAGCAGCCTCTCCCAGAGCTCAGCACCCAGGGAAAGGGAGCAGGAGAGGGTTTACAAGAGAACAGGCAGTAGGCTGGGGTTAAGTTATAGGATGCAAGATCAGTGGGGTCAGAAGCAGGTTGGAAGGGGATAAAGGAGCTGCACAGGCAGGTATGAAGGTAAATGCGGATGAAGCAATGCTCTCCTGCCAGGACCAGCTTCCCACAGCCATTGGGCTCCATCAGCACAGGATCACTGCACCCATCCAGCCTCAGGGCAGCTGGGAAGGGAGCAAGGCTGACATCCAACCCATTCCTGCTGACTGTCTATCCCAACACTTGACCCTGGAGATAGTCCAGCTGCTCCAGGGCAAGGAAAAGGACTGGAAAGGCAGGCAGGGCTGCACCACAGTCAGCCCTGGCAGAGAGACCAGGGACCTGAAGCATCCTCCAGGGAAGCACCAGGCACTAAAGATGGAGTGGGGAAGCAGGAATATCACTGAACACAGAGCAAGGAGGACCAGGAGAAAGGCACAAAAAGGATCCATAAATCCCCACGTAGACGTGGAAGAGCCACGTGAGCACTGTCTCACCAGAAGACAATGGTGAAAGCAGCAGCCACCATACACCAGCAGAGAGCAAGAGATCACCCCAGTCCCCTTTTCCTCCTCCTCCTCCCAGGAATCTGCCACCCTGGCAAAACCTGCCCAGCTTTTGCATTCCTGCAAACCTCAGCTCTAAAAATAACGCTCGGTGCAAGTGACACATTTCGAGCGGAGCCGGCAAGTGGCAGCCCACAGAACCAGACTCACTTCGCATTGGGGATGTGTTTTGTAAACAGGGCTTTTTTTAAGGTTGCTTAGTAAGCCGTGATCAAACATCCAAAGCCACCATCTGATGGGGCAGAACTGAAGGGGGTACCCAATGAGAGGGAAAAATTCCCACTGAGGAGGACAGGTGGGGAAAACTCAAGGGCTGGACCCCGTTTCCCAACACGTCCCACTCACACTTTTAAGATTTTTAAGACGGAGTTTCTCACCCTGTAGCTTCTTGCAGGAGGGGTCCCAGCTCCAGCCATAACCACAGCACCAATACTCCCCTCACCAGCTGCTTCCAGAGAGAAAAATCCCCAATTTATAAGGAAAGCAGAGGTGCAGTGATGGCCAGAGAGACCACCCCACTACTGGGGGGCTGCGCACCACCTCCTGACCCCCCAGGTAAGCAGGGTGTGATCCTTCCCTGGCTGCTGCAGCCACTCCCCCGAGGGTCTAGGATGAGTGGCAGAGCAGGAGGAAGAGTCACCCAACCTGTTGCTCAGTTAATCACAGTAATTAGCCACCATCTTGAGTGACTCCCATTAGTTACAGCCTGATTTTCTCAGGCACAGTCAGCGCACGAGGTTTCAATCAAAACACATCACACAGCCAACTTGAAAGTACCACCCTGGCACACCAAAGGGCTCATCCAGGACACAACAACATATACAAGAGGTGCTCCTTTCCTTGAAGGACCCAGTTTAGTTAATTTTAAACCAGGTATGATTTCCCAGCCCTACTTGGGAAGCCTCAGCAAGCACACAGTGGCTTTGGAGAACAGATGCTGGAGGGCAGGAGAGGTTTGCATTTTTCCCATCCAATGTCAGGACTGGATCCATGCCCTGAGTGCAGACAAGATGGAATTTCTCTCTGGAGCAATGACCACATGCTCTCATTATCCCACCTTCCCCCTCAAGACCCACATCCCACAGAAAGCAGCTTCCTGCACCCTGCCCAGGTTTTTGGGAGCAGGATCACTGCCTGCACCCTCTCAGGGCTCTTTGCTAATAATGCCAGGTTGCACAGAGCCCCCCGCCCTCCCACACTGACCTCTAAAAATCACACATGATGCCTCAGCACCAAACAGGCTGCCCAGCACAGACCAATTTGCTAAAAACACTCACACTGGTCCCAGCTGGAGGGCACAAAGCAGATGTTACCCCAGGGTAACAAGGGGTTAAAGCACACCTTCTGCCTGCAGCTTGGAAAAAAAAAAAAAAACAAGGCAAGAGGAATGTAAATGCTTTGCTGAACCAGAAGGCTTCACAAAAATATTAGCCACAGCTTAAAGGGTGCTCTCTGGGGATGTGCTCGCAGGGGTAAGGCTCAGCACCACCCAAGCCTGCCTACACCCCTGCACTTTGAGGCACCTTTCCAGCTGGTTTGTGCTTATTTATAGGCAGCAGTCCTCAGAGAATAATGAGAGGAGATAAAGCTCAACCCCTTCCCCTTGACAACTTTGAGCTTTCTGCTGCCTTTTCTTCAGAAATCAGGCTCTGCCATCTCTAGCATCTTGCCAGTGCTGGGAGACAGGCTGTACACCAGGAGCTCGGTGTATTTTTAACAGGATCCCCCATTGCCTGCTTGCTAAATGAAAGGAAATAGAATGTTTTGTCACTAAAGAAATAGAACAATAAACCTGAGCCAGGCTGGGGAGCACAGATGCTTGTGGAGGGCAAACTGGGCAGCAGGGCTCTGTGCCTCCGCAGGGAATGGGTGTTTCAGTACCCGAACTGCTTTGTTTAAACAACAGCCTGGAAAACCCAATATTTGATTTAAATCCACAAGAGGCGGCTTCTGAGGCAGGGAGCATGTATCCCAGCGTGAAAAAACACTAAAGATAATGCCTCTCTGCTGAAGAGGAGAAAAACAACCCTTCTGAGTCAATAACTAACACAGCTGGACGTGGTTGGAGGGTCCCCTTGGCCTTGGAATGGGATTCAAGGGGAGAACCCCACCCAGCAAAACTGAGGGGGACCCAGCCCCTCTTTTTTCAGATGCCACGTCCCATCATCACAGGGGAATTGTGAAATAATGGATGCCAGGGAACCTCTGACCTCACCTGCTGCTCAGAGCAAAGCTGGGATGATGCCAGAGATACTGGAAAAGGGAGAAAGCCCAAAATCTTCACTCCCCGAGCCCCCTGGCTCCCACCTGCCCTGCTCATTTATCAGCCTGACAGAGCTCAGCAGCCTCTCCCCAGGCACGAGGGCTCACGCCTGTGACTAATGGTGTGTTTTGACATCCCTGAAATACTCCAGCACTTCATTTCAGCCACGGGGAGCAGGAAGGAAGGAGGGGACACGCTGGTGGGGAGCCGGCACTGGGAGGGAAGGGCAGGAAGAGCTTTTGCAAGAGCAACAGGCAGGGATAAAGCAAAGCAGCATGGAAAAGATGCGGGAGATAGCCAAGGGGCGGGTTGGGATCTGGAAGGCACCTGGGAAGCCTATCTGATCCTTGCCTGTGACTTCTCTGGAGCTGCAAGGCACTGGATTTATTTATCACCTCTCCTCCTAAACACACTGCTTGAGTGGGGACACAGGGGTGCACCACTAAACCCCAGCAAGCCTGTACCTGGTGCTGAGGGATGCAGGATCACCTGGACCCCATCCTCCTCCCTTGGACTCTCTCCAGCAGAGCCAGGAAGGTGACAAACAGAGATCCCTGGGGAGGGTAATTACCGAGCATCTTCCCTGTGTTAGAAACAGTCACCTCCGGCCCCTGGGGAGCCAGCAGAGACACAGCCCCAGTGTCTGGCAGGAGAGCAAAGAGCATCCCAGCCACCAGCCGAGCTGCTGGCCAGGACCATCTGCCAACCAGCAGCACCAGGGAGAGGAGCAGCCGAAGCCACGGGGGGGAAACTGGCTCTTTTCCTGAGAGCTCTTGCTCGTCACCAGATGCTCACACTGGGGCTCAGACAGTCCTGCTGCACCCCAGCAGGCTGGGGAGAGGGAAGAGAGCAGTCTGGACAGGGCTCCACATCAGCACACGCAGTCCCCAGAGAGAATGAAGTGGAGAGTGGAACAGCCTTGGGAAAATTTGCCCAAACTGTGCCCTGCTCTGAGGAAAGTGGCTCAGAACACCACCAGACTCACCCAAATCTAGTGAGCAGAGCCCCCTTAACACTAAGGCAAAAGAGCCATCCCCCAGACTGTGTCACCCTGGTGTTCACCCGTCCATTCCAGCCATGAGCATCCTCAGTGGCATCCATGGGTCAACCCAAGCACAGGATGCAGGAAGTGAGCAGAAACTCCAGCTGCCATCACCAGAGTGCCACTCGCAGAAGTTTCCTCAGGTCACTGTGAGCAAGGAGCCCAGCTGGCAGCAGTAGTGATGTTGGGGGACAGTTTGGGGGGACTGTTTTCTCTTTTCAGCTGTCACTAAAGTCATCAGTGTGGCTGTGTGTGAGTGATTCACACCAGTGTATGAAAAGTCTGAGTCACACACTGGATGCAGTGGGTGGGTGCATTGACTCAGCCACACCGGGGATGGGGCACGGGGGGCTGCAGCCTCACACGGCCACGGGGACAGCCCTGTTCACACGGGGTCAAAGGCACCACTGCCAGGAGGTGCCACACACACGCTCAGACCCCCACCAGAGCCCTCAGCACCATGGGTGAACCCAAGGGAGAGTGTGCCTCAGCATCAGCCTGTCACCTGTCCAAAAGAGCTGCCAAGGTGCAGTGGGGACAGGCCACGCTCTCCCTCATCCTTTCACTGGGAAAAGGTTTACACTGCCCTGTGTGACAGCAGAGGAGGAGGAAACCTCTGGGCATTCAGGGGACACAAATGCATCCCAAGCTACAGAGAACAAACTTTCCAGGTACTCCAGGAATACCAAGGAGTGAGGAAACTCAGCCAGGCAGCAGCAAAGACCAGAGGGGAGCTCAGTCCTAGGGGACAGCCTGATGCCACCACCACCTCCCAGTCCTATAGTTCCTATATCTAGTCCCCACATACAGGAGAGCTCAGCCCAGCAGCACAGAGACCTGAAGTGCTGCATAAACACTTTGGGGAGAGGGAGCTGAAGGCAACCCCTCCAAAACACACTCCCATTTGGATGGCACTTGGTCTCCAGGTACTCAATGGGTGGCAGCCATGCCCCAGCCTTGCCAAGGCTGCCAGCAGCAGCAGCAGCCAAGGCTGCAAACGTGTGGCTCATCTCGCCGACAGCGCCTTCCGTAACGCTGTGCCTCATCTGCCAAACAACCCCAGCCATGGATCTGGACCAGCTGAGAGTGTCACCACATCCCACGGCATCCTGGGTCCAGAAGCCCCCATCTGCAGCACAGACCAAGCCCAGGGAGCAGCATGAGATCACCCACGTGGAGGGGGGACATGGCCCATGGAGGAGAGCAGGGTGGTCCAGGGTACAAGTGACACTTTCTCTGGGATCACTGAGGAAGAGTTATCCCTGGCCCTGCTCCAGCTGTGCAAAGAGGCAGCAGGAGCCACGAGCACCAAAACACACATGCTCTGCAATGCAAGAGCAGCCACGAGAGCTGGAGGAACCAGACAAACAAACCCTGATTTAGGGGACCGCTCATTCATCACAGCCACAAATAGCACCCAGGCAGGGACCAAACTCAGGAGCAGCACCCAGACCCATGGAATGTGGGGACTGGGTACAGGGAGATGACACGAAACAAAGCACTGGGTGCCCAGGGCAGGAAGAGGAAAGGAGAAAAGACATTCTGCACATTTGGGAAGCCTGGGGCTGGCAGAGGAGGAGAACCGGCACTGAAGGAGACCACTGTTGTCCTGCATCCCAGGGAGGGCTCCCCAGAGCACCCAAGGCAGGGAAAGACAGGGGGCTGACACCCCAATCCGGCTTCATCCACCCACCCACGGGGGCACGAGGCTGGGCAGCCCCTCGGAACGGGCCCACACACACAAGCTCCTTCCCGAGGGTGGCGGGACCCCCGGGATCCCCAGCCCCCCAAACCACCTTAAACACAGAGGCAGGGCTCCCTTCGCACAAACTTTATGAGAGCCGATCCCCGCGTCCCAGAAGGCCTGGGAATGAGAAAAACCAGGAGCCGGGCTTCAAAACTTGGGGTGCCGTCCCAAAGCGCTGCTGGAGCCCCCCGGGACCCCCCCCCAGTCACAACCCACCTCTGGCCGCTGGCTGCCGCCGGCTCCTTCCCCCGCGCTCCATCCCCGGAGCCCCGCGCATCCCGGCGAGCAGGAGAGACAGAAGGGAGGGGAGGAGGTGTCCACCGGGAATCGCTCAGAGAGAGGAGGAGGAGGATGGAGACAGCCCCAACTGCTGTCTCCCGGCCGTCCCCAACAGGTAGCAGCGAGCGGGGGGGAGACGACACACGATGTCCCCACGGACTTTGGGAGAGCCAGCGGGAGCTGCTGCCCAGGGCCACCATCCCGCTGGGCATCGCTTACCTGGGGAGAGAGGCATGGATCCGGCCGGGGGTTATTCCAGAGACATGATTTGTAATGGAAAAGGGAGGAAAAGAGCCGCGGGGAGGGAGGGAAAAAAAGGGAGGGAGGGGAAGGGAAGGGGGGAGGGAGAGACGAGAGGAGCAGGGAAGGAGGGAAAGGGGGAGGGGGGATAAAACGAAATTAAAAAAAAAAAAAAAAAAAAAAGGGGAGAAAATAGAGACAGCTAAAATCTGTCTCCTGCCCACACAGTGGAAAAGAAATTTCTGACAATCGGAGGAAGGGAACTCGCACATAAAGCAGAGGAGGCAGACGGGGGATAACAAAGGAGGGAACGAGCCCAGACAAAACACAGCGGCAACTGTTCGGGCACACACCCCCTTGCACACACGCCCCGGGTTAAGGACGGGGCACACAGCCTCCTCTCTGCCCACACAGGTCACCCCGGCACCAGCCACCTGCCCAGCAGCAGCCAGAAACCTGCACCCCGACTGGCTTGATTCCACAACTGGGGCTGGGACTGCTGGCGAAGGACCCCCCACATTGCCCCACCAGCCCGCGTCGGTGCTCCCCAACCCCTGTTTCGCAGCCCGGGTCCCCTTTCTGCACACACCAGGGTATGGCGACCTTAACAACCAGCCAAAACAACGGCAGCTGTGGGGACCAGGAACATGGATGCACATGCCTCCCTCCAGACCAGCCAGTAGCTGATCCCATGGCATCTGAGAGCTGCCGGTAGGCAGGGGTTGCATTCCAGGCCTCCTCCTAAATCACTTTTTCAGCCCAGTTTGCAGAGGTGCATCCCCACTGCTTCTCTGCTTGGGCTCTATTTTGCTTTCCCAGGCAGCATCCACAGAAAACCGGACCTGAAGGCACAAGGTGGACAAGCTAGAGCTGATTCAGGCTCTCTGCACTTCAGTCACACTGTCACAGTGATGCTGCTGGTCCAAGGCAGCACACAATTCTTCTTATACTGCCCCTTAGCACAGGCAGAGAGGAGAAACCCTGGCATGGCACAGCTCAGCATGAGCCCAGCTGGTTTGCACAGAAGCCCCTGAAGACTTGGCACTGCTGGCTTTTCCGGGAGACCACCCACTGCAGCCTTGGCCAGAGGGTCGTTTGGGTGGGCAGGATGTCCCCACACTCCAACGCCCCTCAAGCTTCTTCCTTCTACCAACTGCAAAGCACCCCAGCAAACCTGTGCTGCTTGGCAGCATCCAGCACTTCTGAAGCTCCCAGGGCTGGACACAAAGGCTGTCCCAAAGCTGCCCCTTACCCTTACACTGAGCCCAGGCGTGTGCTGCTGCGTGATACACAACCCCTGCCAGGGTACACACCTCACCTGCATGAGCAGGCAGCGCCACAGATGCACATCACCCAGAGCCAGGACACCAGGTTACATTCCTTTTGCTTTGCCAGAACACTGCAGTGCCTCACTGGCATCCCTGGGGCTGGGAAAACAGCAGAGCTACACACCCAGCCACCCCCTCACAGGGATGCCTGCTTGGTGACATGCAGCCTGGGTGCTGTCTCTTTAAAACCTTCATCCCTAAATCTGAATGAAGCTAAGGGAAGAAAATCCTAGAGATGAGTGTTTCATTTAGAAGTCTCCTCCAGTGCTCCCATTCATTCATGCTCCTGCCCCAGCACGCTCCTGCCAGCACCTCAGGGAGGAGGTACAAAGGAAAACCCACAAACATCCATCCTCTCTGGGATGGATAGAAATCCCTCTGCCAGGACACTGCACAGCAAAATCCAGCCCAAGCAAGGCCACCCTGGAATGTACAGAAAGGTACAAATGCTGCCAGAGGGTCCACTCATGTCAGCAACCCCATTCCTCACTGTTTGTCCCATGTTCCTACAAGCTGGCACTGCTCCCTGTGAGGGGGCATCCCTCCAGCTCCCCAGAGAAGGGGCTTTCACACCATCTCACACACAGCCCTCCAAATCCATCCCTCCATGACCTCCCTGCAACTGGGACATCCGAGGGTGGGAGCCAGCCTGAACACTCCAAGACCCCTTTCTCAGTGACAAGCCCAGGGTCTGCATTTAAATACACATATGTGCTGTTACTCGGGGACCAGTGATGCCTCGGATTCAGATGTCTCCATGGTTACCTGCTCACGGTGGGAGCTGGGGGTAATCGAACTCTAGGGGTTCAACACTCACGGCCCATCTCCCTCTACCCATCCCCACAGCTCCACACAGCCCTTCTGCCTTCCCAGCGAGGCTGCTCCCAGTTCCCCGCTAGTGCAGCAGGAGGGGGAGGAGCAGAGAGGTTCTCCCCTAGAACACGTTACGAGGATAATTTTGTCGGCTCCATGGATGGTTAGACACGAATGCAGATCAGCTTCCTCATCCCGAAAGAAAAGACAATCCCGATCGACGCAGAGACGAAGCTGAGCATCTCCTCCCACCACCCAGAGCTAGACAGGAATGAAATATGGAGAGACAGGATCAGGAGCAGCGCTGGCATCCCAGTGCTGAGCTGCTGTCATCTCAGGGGAGTGAAGAGCAGCAGCAGTGCCCACCCGCCCACAGTATTCCCAGTGGGCTTGCAGGAGCTTCCCTTGCCCCTGCAAGTGTCCAAAGGAAAGGTGAGTGCCTGGGATGCAGGTTATCAGCCCGAGGTGCTGGCTGGAGAGGGAGCCAAAAAAAGCAGCACTGCAAAGCCCAGCTAGACAGAAACGAGCATCTTTTACATCCATGAGCATTCAACCTCGCGCAACCCCGAACTTTGTGGAAGCGCCTGCAGACACCTGAGCTTCTTGTCCAAACCCAGCACCACTTGGACTTGATCCATGTTCTCTGCTGGCAGGCTAACCTCTTATTCCCATACAGCAGCACTGCGTAGAGTAACCTCAAGGACCTCCCGCTTTTTAATCCTGCTTTCCTTTCACGCAGCACAAAATCCTAACTAGCTTTCCTCCTCCTCCTTCCCACACGTACAGCCACAAACACTTCAGGCATGGACTAACAGAAGGCAGTTCAGAGGGCAGTAAAAAGAGGAATCAAAGGGCAGCAAAACAATCTATTCAGAAAAAGAGGCCAAAATAACTTGATTTATCTAGTCTGGAAATCAGAAGGCAGAAGAGACTTGACAGCAGTCCTCAATTATGGAAAAGGTTGCTGCAAAGGGTGTGGGAATAAATTGTACTGCATCCCCACAGGGAACAGGACAAGGAGTAATGGGCTGTAAATTGTAGATGACACACTAGAAACAACACCTCAGTAGCAAAAACTATTTAAGCTCTCGGATAGACAGCTGGGAAGCTGCTGGGATTTGAGAGCAGGCGAGACAGTGATGAGGTGGTCTGGATGAAGCACCTGCCTTTTTGAGATTTGGAAAGGGACTCCCTTGCAAGGTATGCTTCTGCCCTGGGATTTTAGCACTTAGTGGCTGGTTCAAGCTAAATATGCACTGATTTCTGCCAAGCACGAGTGGACCAACAGCTTTTTTTGGGGGTGATGGAGACCACACCATTCCCAGCCCTACACTGTACCCCCCCCCAGGTTATTCTGCAGTGCCCATGGCATTACAGGTACAACAGCATCTCAATCTGCTCTCCCTGGCACAGGCTCAGGGCTGTTCTGGGACAAGAGAGCACCCAGCTTTGTCCCATGTCTGTCTGTCCTGTGCTTAGGACACACAGCACATCAGGGACCACCATGCAGGTACCACCTCCCATTCCAGGGGAGCTGCAGCAGGAGGGCATCACCCACCCTCCCCTTCCCAGGAGGAATTAATGGTGGGGTACAACTCCTCACTCCCCCCTGCGTCATCAGTATCTGTAAAGTTGATCAGTCTGGATCAGAAAGTTCAGATCCTTGTTTTGTTAGTCTCCTACCTCTTGAGTTCCACACTCATCTCTTTGATCTGTGTCTTTTTCTGCCAAATAAGCACGTGGGTATTTTAAATGGGGCTAAAGAGACACGAGATGAAGCCCAGGCCAGATGGAAGCATCTTGAAAAACAAAGAAGCCCCACGTTTTCAGCAAAGCTGGAAGTGCCCATACATGAGCTGCCAAGTTGTCTGCTGGTCCCATCGAGTGGGAAGAGCTGGAGAGACCCTCCAGAAAACCATGGACCTCCATGGGGAAAAAGTGCTGGTCTCCTAGAGAGAGGAGGTTGCAATTGCCATAGGGAAGAGAAATTGGGTAAAGGTTGCCGTGTGATTTTCCACGCCTGGTAAATTCTCAGAAACCTGTGAAACTGCTGTGGGGTAAAAACAGCACCTTCCAGGAAATGCCACATGGTCCCATCAATGTTTGCTCCTGAGGACCTGCTTGTGCCAAACTACCTGCTCCTGCTTAACAACAAGAGAGCCCATGGAACTTGACGCATCTTTAATATTTACTCTCTTGCAATAATATGAACACTGCCACAAGCGCAGAGGAGAAAAAGAAGTACTAAATCTCAGGATGTTTATGTAAAGTGAGACTAAACTTTCCCAAAGCAGGAACTCTTCCAAAACCAGACAATCCTCCTTGGAAAAAACAGAAACTTCCAAGGCTGCATTACAAAAGGAAAATAGCAGAGTGCAGTGGGAGACAGACAAAAGCATGGATCTTTCTCTTTTGGGACCACACTTCTGGCCAGCTGAATCACAAGGAAGCTGCACCTTGAATGAGAATGATCAAGAAACACCAAATTTGTGTTAAAAAAAAAAATTAAAATCTGCATCACCCATCAGCTACTGCAGACTGCAAGAAAAAAAAAAAAATCAGCAAATTTCCCTCCGAATGCTCGGGCCAATATTTGTCAATTAGGTTATGACCAGAAAGGCAGCAGTTCCAGCCTGAGCACAGAGGAGATGCCTTTGCCCTGCCTGTTGCTCCACCTCAGACCTGTAGTTTATATTCCAGTTATAAGACAAGTGCTGCTCTTGACTTCCAAGCTCCCATCTTTTAGCTGAAGCACGTATTTTCCTGGCATTTGTTCTGCTTCAGTACCCAGGGTATAACTATGCCTCTCGTGTTTAAAGTGCCTCTGCCATCTGAAAAGCACACAGGGACCTGTACCCTTCCTTTGCTCGTCTGTGACTGCAGGTGTCTGGATTTCAGCACAGAAACATTTTTACCCACTTCCTCACCCTCCCCTCCATGCCTGACTCAAATCTGAGCCATTTCTCAGGGTCTGTCTCACAGCCCAGTCAACATGGAGGGAACCAGTGCCAAAAACCCATTTCTTTCTGATCTGATTGTTTGTTTTCCTGCCTTTCCAGTTTGGGATTTTTGACAGGGAGCCATGTGAAACCAACTGCTCATTGTTTACTGGGAAGCCTGCGGCTGCGTTTTAGTCATTTCAATCGCAAAGAGACCCGAGGAGATGATGGAAAGTCAATTAGCTCCCTGCAATAACTCATGCTGGCAAAGCTCTTTGGTGTCCACACGTGGGGAAAAGCCAACCCAAACAAGTGCACTGGGTGCTGGACCAGGTCAAGGATGCTTTTGCTGTGCTGCCCACTTACCTCCTCACCTGCTCCCACAGCACTGCACCAGCCAAGGTACCTCCCCAGATCCACCCCTGCTCCATATCCAAAGGTGCAGCTGATCAGGAGGGTTTGGAGGGAGGCAAAACAGTGCCAGAATCCCTGGGAGGGCAGCCCAGCAGCACTGCTCCCAACTCCATCATCTGGATGGCATCTTCCCATCTCCCCCAAAAAGCATGCCATGCTCCTCATCCTTGGGCAGGATGGGCAAATCCTCATCCTAAAATGCTTGTAGCGAGCCAAGAGACAGATCAAGTCACATCCCTGTGGCAGTTCAAATATGCCAGGTCCCTGGCCACGTGGCACTTTTCCCAACAAACCTTTAATCATGCTTTTTGAATCTGCTCCAAGCCAACTTCTCAGCATCCCCCTGGTTGCAGACCAGAACAGGGCGTGTTATCCCAAGAGAATAAGTACAAGAAGTAGCTTTAAAATGTCTGTATTTTTATTAATATGTACATGCTGGCTGCTCCTCCCCAGCCCCAGGGCTCATCCAGGTGGGTTTCAGGCAGGGCTTGGTGGATTTTCCAAAGCAGCCACTACTCCTCTCCAGCCACTGCTTCCCACCCTGAGTACTGCATGGGGAAGACATCCAGGTTACCAAGTACCCAGCAGCAGCATTTTGGTCTCCTGTCCTCTTTGTTACATGCTGCTACTCCATCAGCTGCAGCTTTGTTGTTTTTCACATTATTAAAGTATTATTGAATTATTAAAAACAGTAGTAATGAGCACAGCTTAGGGCTAAGTCTGAAATGCTTCCAGAAAAAAAAATCTCGTAATGTTTCTCCACTTACTGAAATGGACCAGAAAACTTTTCACCCACTTCAAGTTCTCCTAATATAATTCCTATTCAAGTCAAGCATAACTCCTAAACCATTGCTTTTATATGTTATCTTTGTGATGTTATGAGCAACACCAAGTTATTTCATTATGGCTCATTTTCTGGGGCTCCCAACATGGACTTGTTTGAGCAAGACGATCCCTTCCAACCCAAACCATCTTATGATTTTCCACGACCACCTGTTTTTTGAAGCTAGTTACAGCTTCCTTCAGTCCATCAGCAATCCTCACTGTCCTCAAAACCTGCATGGTGTCAACCACCACTAGCAGAAAACCTTAGCCAGTCCTGCTGAAGTTCTTGACTCAACATTGTCCATTCCTGCCTTCATAAAACATTTACCTTCAGCAGATGAAGCAGGGGTGAGGGTCAGTATCTTCAGCTGTAGCAAGTAGCGAGTTTACCATCATCTGTTATGAGCAAAATCTGGTTTCACCTCAAAAAAAGTCAACATTTAACAGTTCTGCCTTCTCTGATCTAAGTTTGTAGGGTTTCAGAGGATGGACAGTGCCTTTTGGGGCCCATGGCAAGATCTGGGCAACCTGCAGCATTCACTGTCCTATCTGCCTTCACCTTCCCAAATCTTTCCAGCCCTGGCCTGGGCAGAAGCAGCAGTCGGGCACAGTCAGATCCTCACCCCAAATTCCAGAACAGGAAACCACACAAAGCTCAAAAGCCACATGATACTCCTGTCCCAAACACATCCACCCCCACACCTCAAGCTCAGCAGCCCCAGGAATTTTCACAGGCCGTGCCACTCATTTGGGATGTCCTAGGGCTTGGCAACTCGAGCCTAATTCACCTGCTTTGATCAAGAGGAGCTTAGCACAGAGTATCACAGAATCATTTATGTAGAAAAGACCTACAAGATCATCAAGTCCAAAGAAATCCATCCTTTCTACCCACTTCAATATCCAGAAACAAACTGGGTTTTATTTCTCAAGCCTTTAACCAAGGGATTTACCAGGACACACTGGCTCACAGGTCAGTGGGATCTGACCCATGGATTTGAAGCCAAATGGCTGCAAAATGACCATAACACTGCAGTGGGGGTGACTACACAGCCACCACTCCAGGTCCTTAGGGAACCCCCACGCTGCCAGCCTGCCCCAGCTTTATATGAAAGCACCAAAGAGAGAAAGACCCTCTGAGCAAAGCTGAGAGCAGGTGATGGGTCTCCCCAGGGAGCCCCAGTGATGTTTCCATGGGGGATAATCCTGCCCAGGGAACACAGAGGCATGCACCACGCCAGGCAGCCGGCATCCCCAGGGCTGCTCAGGCTTTGAGGCACAGTTCCAACGCATGATAAACAACAATATTAGTGAAAATAATGTCTAAACAGATCCAAACAGGATCCTCTTGCCAGCAGGCAGGGAGAGCTTCTCACTGCAGGAGGCACCCGGAGATGTA